>NW_010245396.1:0-20593 GCF_000690775.1 Eurypyga helias | reverse complement strand
GCAGGACTCTGCACAAACCAGATACATAAACCAGATACACACTGAAACGCAGGCCAAATGTCTGTGTGTCCTCCTGAAAGACATGACCTCACTTTTGCCAACATGAAAGCAATATCCATCTTAGCTCTCCAGTATGTCCCTTTCTGAAAGGCTTGACATGTCCCTGACTCTGATGGTGTGATAGGAGTCCATAGGTTTAAGGCAACTCTGCACAGACATTTTTCTTGCAGTGATATCCTGGAAGACCAGAATGGCTTTTAAATTCAAAAAAGACCAGGTTACATTTTAGAATATAAACTAGTATAGTTCACTCTTAAGTAAAAAATACTCAAAGGAATTGTATCACATAAAATCTGAATAGCTTGTGATTTTATACCATGCTGCTTTTGGATACTACATGTTTGCCCCATGGGCCTCTACTTGCTGACTTGGCTTCAGATGCCTAATTCAAAAGATTTTCTGAGATGCAGTGAGATCCACACAATCTCCTCTAATCCATGGGATAAATTACACCCCCACATTGCTCCCAAAGCCTTTATGTCCTCTCTTTTCTCCTTCCAGCACAGTGTCTGCACTAACTACAAGCCACCACCTCATTACTGTGACTTTCTGATTGCTTCTCCTTCACATGTTGTGCAGTTCCTGCAACCTCTCCTTGAGCAGCTGCTGATGGAAAGCGCAACCACCTCTCCCCAGGAGGTGTCTGCCCTACCCAGGAAGAGTACCCAAAAGATGAGAACAAGTTACATATGTCTTTCACCAAAGATTTCTTCTAAGACTTTTTTTCTTTCTTTCTGATCTTCCTTACAATTTTGAAACTTTCGGTCCGTGTGGACATCTAGCAGCTTCTAACCTCTGCAGCACACTGGTTGAGTCAGTTCTCCCTGTCCATCTCAGAAACCAACACAGAACAATGTTTTATGCCTGAAAACAATGAACATCCATCACTGGATGTCTGGCATTTGGGGGTTTTATTGGCTGGGAATGAACTAAGAAATGTGAAATGGGAGTTTTAGTACCAATTTCAGACAGATAACTAAAGAACAGAGATGACATACAAATACTAGCTTTCTCAAAGTTACAAATAATATCTAAATAATATCATCAAAGTAACATGCTGCATTGAAGCAAAAATTGGTGAGCAATTTGCTGAGTGCTATCTAGATTATAGGCTAGCCAGTTAGTGGTTTTACTCTAGAAATCTGCATTTGTAGGTGGAAAAATATTTCTAGTCCTTTATGCAAAAAAGAGTAATTTTAAACTAAACTACCAATATGGTTCATTAAAAAAGAAATGTTGGCATGTTTAAAATGCTATTATAACTGTGGATAAGTACAAAATCCATTTATGAATATACCACACACTTTTGTCATTTATTTTTCTCTTTGAAGATGTTGGGAGTTAATGATGAGATTTAAAATTCAGATTCTAAAAAAAAACATTGCAGACTTATTTTCTGTAAGATCCTGAGACAGTGCTGGGGGTTTGGGTACAGCCTCAGAAAAGAACTAGGTTGCTTTGTAGAAAGAGAAGCATACTCTCAGAGCAGAGCAGGAGCCATCAGCTCCCTCGGGTTTGGTGCCAGGAGCAGTGGATGGATCCCCATGGAGGGGTGACAGGGCAGGGCCTGACAGTCAGGGCCCATCCCACTGCCCCAGCAGGAGTGGGGCAGCTGGGGGACACTGCGGCAACCCCAGCCCAGGGCACTGGGAACCTCCCTGGGGATGGTGACAGGCCGAGGCCAGGTTGGGCTGTGGGCTTCTAGGTGGGCTCAACTCAGCAGGGCCCATGGCTGGGCAGGGCAGAGCTGTGGGGAGCTGGAGAATGGCCTTGCTGCAGCATTGCTGGAGCAGGGGCTGATGGCCCCGTGGACATGGGCTCCTGGACCATGAGCAAGTTGGCAGGGGCATGGTGCTTATGGTCAGCGGCCAGTCAGGGATGGTGGTGACATCCGGACCCAGACACACACACAGAGTAACAGCATCATGTTTCCCTGACCATTCTGGCTGGTCAGGAAAACTAAAGAAAATAAGGTGCAGATTTAACATCTAGAATTTCAAGGCAAATTAGAAAAAGACACTTCTTGGTCAAAAGATTAATGGGCGAGCCTGTGTTCAAGGACCTAAATGCTTGTTATGATAGCTGTGAGAAACAAACACTTTGCAAGTGCAGTAAGGTTTGGTATACATGCTAATGCATCACAAGTTGTAAGAAAAACCCCGAAGGTTTCTAAAGGGAAACGGTCTAAACCAGATTGCAGTTTGCAAATTTATTTCAGTCCAAAAAATGTTAGATATGAATGGTACCAGGCAATATATAAAGTTTAAGGATGCAGGTTAATGTGAAAACTGGACTGAAAGAGAATAGTCTGTAAATTCCTATAGGAGAGAGTGACTTGTCGTTTCCCATGTTAGTAAGGAATGCATAAAAATAATCTTGGTACAGAAAGAGTTAATTATTGTGGACATTTTCTTTGCATGATCCCTGGAGATTTCACAGGACTTAGAAAACTGAATTAAGCAAAGCATTTATGCTTAACATTGTCAGAGAAGTCAGAAGAGAGCAATAGGTTCATCCCATCCTGACTGTAAAATTTGCCAGTTAATAAGAATCTGTAAAATTGAGACTTTCCATCAACTCCTAAACATTAAAATTGTTAAAAGACAGATAACAATACCAAAGGGTCATAAGACTTGACAGAGAAAAATCACTATCACTAAGAACTTCTCTGCTTAGGAAAGCAGTTAAGCACATACTTAAAATCCGCATTTTGTCTATGATTGTGTGCATACTCCGGGCACATTCAGAGCTCTAAGTATGTACAATCAACCCCCAATCATCTGAACTGATGATTGTTACCAAAAATTAATGAGACCATTCTCAAGGCTCCTGTTAATTCAATGAGATTGAATCAGCCAAGTTAGAAACTGTGTGAATATCTATGTACTATCAGAGAAACTCCATAAAAAATTATCTTTTCTGGTCTTTTTCCCTTTTACTCAATTTATTACATCAAGTATCTAATCTAAAAGGTCCACTTACATGAGTTATATTATTGTATGGCAGACTGACTAATGCATAATGCAGTTTTTCTATCAATATTCATATTTTTCCCATGGCAACTGATGTACTGGTAGAGTGCCCTGTGTTACTAAACTGTATATCAAATAGTTCTATATCCTAAGTTTTTCTTTATTTGTAACTCAAACACTATTTCAGTGTTACTGAGTATGTATCTTATATTAGTGAATATAACTTTTTAAACAATAAAAAAGTGCTATAAATCTCAGTTTAAGAATGATCAAAGACACAGTACCCTAAGGAACCTGAAAAAAAGAACTTCTGGGGACTGACAGTATGAGTTGTTTTTCAGAAGTCTCCTGACCTCACAAGCCTAGGACTTCCTGTCTTAAGTTTTCAAATATATTTTGATCCTTTCTAGAGTAAGATGTAATAAAAAATGCACTTTTTTTTTAAGGTCTACACTTCAGCTCTTTACAAAACAACAGCAGAGAGATGGTTGTGTTAGCGTGAGAGACTGAGATACTAAAGCTAATATCTTGAAAATATTTCACCATTAAGGGTAAGATCCACTATCCCTAATTTGTAGGTGTTTTGTGAGCCAGTCTCTGTACCATAGAGACTGCAGATCTCCACTGGAAATTAACTGATATTTTTAACAACACTGCATCACATTGTTAATCCTTGTATAGTTATTTCAGTCCTAGTCTGAGAGATGGCAAAGAATGCAATGCACTACAGCATATTTTTTCATATTTTGAAGGCACACAACATGGTGACTAATGCCAGCTAAAATTATAAGTAAAACCATACTGAGATTTCAAAGACATTCAGAACAAGGAGACGTGTTTTGAATCAGAGAAAATTCTGTCTCACACAATAAGGTGCCTTATTTGAGTGACCAAGAAGAGTGAAGTGCAACCCCATCTGAGATGACTTTGGCTGTCCGTTTTATTCCTACAAGGTGTCTAAGTGGGAAACAATGGGAATTTGGCTATCAGGAATATAGTAGCAGAAGGCTTGTATTAAAAAAAAAAAATAAGGAAGAAAAAGAAAACTAGAGGGTGCAAGAAGTACTCTAGGATTCAAACTCATTTTGCCCTTCTTAGTCAGGGCATCTGTGTGATGGAAAGCTTTGCATGTGGAGGAAATTATTCGACAAGCATAAAAAATGAGAAAATAATCCAGAAATCCTTGTGTTAAATACAAACTGACAGCATCCCTCAGACGGTAGGCTTGAATTAACCTTTAGTCCCTTATAAAATGTAATAGTTTTTGTATGCTGTTCTGGAATAGGATGTTTACAGATCTTAGTTCATCCATCAGAGTAAGAGGGTAGAGAATAACTTGCAGAACAGCCATAATTCAGAAGTACACATCTTGGTCCTTGAACCTGTTTGGTACTGTAGCATGGCTTTCCACTGTGGTAAACTAAGAGTTAACTGTCTGTCAAGCAGATCTGCAGGTGGTAGGGAGAAGTTGCTGAGTAGATAACTGTGGTACGTACCAATTAAACTATTCAACTGATAACAATTCTATTTACTCCTGCATCCTCATTACTGTCAATAATTTTTGTTATATTCTGAGGTCTTAAAAATCTGCACTTTTTTTCTCTACTGACTTCTGCTGAAAAGGGAAGAGATTTTTTTTGGCAACTGTAGCTATATACTGTAAGGAAAATAATGACAAAAAACCTGAAATTCTGGAAGATACTTTAAAACTTTAGAGGATGTGATATCCTTTTACTCCCTTTCTGTATGTGTTTATGTCATTTGCTAAAGCTGCAGGAACTGCTTTGCCTGAAACACTCTCAGCTCAGCAAATCCACACCAAATCTAAGGAAGGAGTCCAAGAGTCTGGTCTGGATTCCATCCAAATTCCCCAGGTTCCATGGCCCTAATGCAGTTTACCAAGTCCACCCTTGTAGCATGGTAGTTTGCATGGTGTAGCACATGGTCTCCAGACCTAGTATGTTTTAACTGGTAGGATTCAAGTCTGTGACTGGGGCAGGCTGCAGCAGTTGGAATGGTCCAGGAGCAGAGAATGTGCCAAATCCTCTGAGTCATGCAAGTTGTCCAGAGTAAAAAAACAAAAGGTAGAAGAGGAATGTTGCTTCCATTAATTTACTAACAAGAGCACATGAGCCTTTTCTAGTAATCTAGCAAACAGAGAAATAAAGGCAGCTGCAGAGTTCAATCTTCTGCATCTTAGAAACCCGTGTTAGATCAAATGTTTGTTTTCTCTTTTTACTGTACAGGAAGACATGGATATGTGTACTCAGACCGGAACTTTTATCTTGTGATGCATAATCTCAGGTAAAATTAACTCTATTTCTGCTGCTCTGTTTGTTGTCTAGAAACTTTGGCTCTAAAGAAAGCTTGGCTCCCACTTGCTGGCAAGGCTTTTGGATTAAGGAGTAAGATACACAGAACAGTAATGCCAAACATTTAAAATCCTGAGAATACTCCACCCCAGAAGTTGCCTACTAGAATTCTTGGCAATAAAGCTCACACACGCCAGTAATGGTAAGTTCCCTGAGTAAGGATCAATGTGATCAGTGGCATGGTTTTAGAATTATTTGGACCAGAACAAAGTTTTGAAAAGCAATTTTTCACATGAAGGAAACCCTCCATTGAGTCACTTCCAATAATGCACTTCTAATGTAATCACCAAACACTGGGGGAAAAAAGTAAAAATAGGGGTGAAAATAGGATGGAAAAGCTCATGAGTTGAGATAAAGACAGTGAGACTTCTTGTTGGTTACCATCAGGGGCAAAACAGAATTGACTTGTGGAAAATTAATCTAATTTATTGCCAATTAAGACAGCTTTGGATAGTGTGATATAAAGGCAAATAGTAAAACAACACCTTCCTCCTCCTTATTCTCTGACCATGTTCACACAACTGCTTTTGCACTATTTTTCCTCCCTTCTTCCATGCCAATGAGGTTCCACTCAAGTAAATCTCTGCCTGCTCTCTACTATGAGACCTTCACCAGTTTTATTTTTAAAATACATTAATTTGGGAAAGACTACAGAAATATGTACTCACAGATGAAAAGGATGCTGTAACTGTTATTCTGAACCTCTTACTATTAAAAATACTAAAAATATCTCGATGTATTTATACTATGAAGACGTTCCTGAGATAGTAAGGCATCACTTTGCTGAATGCAACTTTCCACATACTGAATATTCCATCTCCAATAAGGACTCACTCCTGGTCAGAGCTTCTGTATCTGCCCTCATAAATCTCACTGCTAAACTATGCATAATGTTCATAATTTTATTTTCTATAATCTGGACTAACATTTAAATCCTGCAGTATATATGATTTTTCAGAATGCAACAATCAAATCAGTATCTATTCAATACTCTTCAGCATCTACCCTTGATTTGCGATAATATTTATTTTAACTTAAATTTTAAAAGGAGTTTATTCTCTCTTAGAAGACAGAGATATATAAACAGGTATATTCTGCTAAATTAAAAAGGATATTCTGTGAAAAACAACATTAAAATAGATTATTTCTCTCCATTATTTTTTTGTGAGTTTTGTCTGCTCTAATGCTTTTTTCCCTGGCAAGTCTCAGGTGTGTTATCCTCTACAGCACTTCAGAAACCACTTTGTAGAATATAAATGTGACAAATATTCCATCCTGTCACATTCGAATAAACTCCAAACACTTTTGAAGTTGTCATGAATTTCTTTTGCAAAATCTTTGAGATATACAGATGAAAAGTATTATATGATACTAGACAGACATTATCAACTATTTCTTTATGCACTTAGGGGTAACTGACATTTATTTCCACTTATTTGTCACATCAAACAATGTTTAAATTCCAGATTTGCTAAAAGTTTAAAAATGGTTTCCACCCACATCATTGAAAGTCACTCTTTGTCTTAGGGCAATATTCTGGGGAATTTCCAGAGCCATGCACTGAAATAGACAGTTTCAACAGCTAATTACATTTTGGCATTGTTTGCATATAACCTCTTTGTATATACAGATTTATGCAGAGAGAATTTTTCTGTAAACTGATACAAGTTTTAACACCAGTTTCTTTTCAGTTACCTGCCTGTAATATTCTTCCAACAATATTCACTGTCTGAAAGCTGTCTCACAAGTCTGTCCAGAATAGGACTTGAAGGAGAAAGGAGGGTCTGTATGGTATCACAAGCATGTTCTGCCTATATGTCAAACAAAATAATTTGGAGAGACACTCTCTTGCAATGCCAAGTGAGGGTGTATTATCTCTGACTCAGTATGGCACTAATTTCTAATTAAAGTCGCACCTCTTCTGATCGAAGCAGGCTAGTGTCCTGTTGTTCTGGCAAATGAACAAAGCAAGCTTATGATGATTGTTCAGAATAACCCCTGTAGGTGTACCCTAAATGCTTTTTTTTTTTAAATGGCCATGAAAAGACAAGGAGTTGACTTCCTCATTAGTAAGGCAGAATATAAGAGACAGGAAAAATGGTTGTCATCCCCTATCCTTTTAACTGTTAGCAACACCAACTGATAAGTAACTAGTTAGTAGCTGACTAACCAGAATGTAGTTTGCCAGCAATTTTTTCTCCTACGTGAGCTTTTAGTAGGTCATTCTCAGTTCTTCTACCCCAAAGAAAGAAATCATCTCTAAATTCCTAATACTCTGCAGATTATATGTAGCCATACCCAACATGGGAGTAAGCTGCAGCATTCTACCTAACCTCCAGTTTTGGAGCATGAGAAATACCCATCGCCATAGACAGGCCAGCATGGCAAAATGTAGGGATGGAAAATCAGGTCGGGATCGAAGGATTCTGGTTCCAGTCTGGGCAAAGCGCTATATCATGTGTATTCTATCTTGTACTCAACATCCACAAAACCTGACTCCCAGGCAAGCAATGTGGACAAACTCACATGTACCGGGTGCAAAGCGTGGTGCAGATTCTCCTCTCCTCTCTGGGCTTTCTCATCCCAAAGCACTAACTGATTCACTCCATATCAGCCCCTGGGAATGAACAGATACATATTTGCAGTATGAATAACCCTAGTACTAGCACTATTAGGGACCAAAACAGAAAGAGGATCTGTTTGGAAATATACAAATTCTTGTAGCTTAGTAAGTGCACGTAGGACTTTGTTCACGGTACCTGCGAAACACTGCATTGTACTCTACAGATATTTTTATTTCAAGGTATCTTTATTTAGAGGGGTCTACAATGTTTATACTGTTTTGCTCAAACACTAAATAAGAAGGGTTCTCACCGTCAAGAACTGTGTATTCTGCTGTATTTGCTACCATATTTTTTGCTGGGTTAAATCTCTGTTATTAAAGAGGAGGGGTTGTTTTAGGCCTTCATCGAATGATTCACATGAGGCTTTTGTAAGTCTCCAGAGAAGGAGACTGCGCCACCTCCCTGGGCAGCCTGTTCCAGTGCTCTGTCACCTCAGAGGGAAGAAGCGTTTCCTCATGTTCAGGTTGAACCTTCTGTATTCCAGTTTATGGCCACTGCCCCTAGTCCCATCACTGGACACCACTGAGAAGAGCCTGGCCCCATCTTCCTGACACCCACCCTTTAGATATTGATAAGCACTGATAAGAGCTCCCCTCCGCCTCCTCCAGGTTAAACAGACCCAGTTCTCTCAGCCTTTCCTCATATGGAAGGTTCTTCAGTCCCTTAACCATCTCAGTGGCCCTGCGCTGGACCCTCTCCAGCAGTTCCTTTTCCTTCTTGAACTGAGGAGCCCAGCACTGGACACAGTACTGCAGGGGAGGCCTCACCAGTGCAGAGCAGAGGGGGAGGATAACTCCCCTCGACCTGCTGGCCACGCTGTTCTTCATAGAATCATAGAATCGTTTGGGTTGGAAGGGACCTTAAAGATCTTCTAGTTGTACCCCCCCTGCCGTTGGCTGCCTTGGCCACGAGGGCACACTGTTGGCTCATGGTCATCCTGCTGTCCACTAGGACTCCAAGGTCCTTTTCCCCAGAGCTGCCCTCCAGCAGATCAGCCCCCAACCCGTAGTGATACGTATGGAAGTGCCATTGCTAAAGAGAACTACATTAGGAAAATGGGTATTTCTAAAATTGTTTGCAGAATATCAGACAGCAAACAAGAAAATGTTCTGCCTTCATTTTGCATACAGTACATTGTAATTCCAAAAGGAGGATTATGAGATCACTCATAATTTTCTTATGAAAAAATAATGGAACTTTAATGAAACCTAAATGTAAGATCATCTTTTTTTTTTTTGCTTAGAAAAGTTCAGCTGTCTTGGCACTATTCTAGAATTTGTTGGGGAACAAAGGCAAATACTCAGCTATTTCTACCATGCATTATTTAGTAGATAAAACAAAATCTCTTTGTGGGAAATTAAGCTACAATTTAGAAATTAAAATCAGATGAGGCAATTCAATTTTCTAAAGTCTAAAAAATGCTTTAATAAATGTAAACAACTTCCAGTAAATTAGTTTAAGCATTATCAATGTCATTTTTTATCTTGCAGCCCAGGTATAACATCTGTTTTTGAATACCATACCAAATCTTTTCTAGAATTTCAATGAGGTAGTGATCTGAAATTTGTTGTTCAGAGCACCAGATGAGAAGAGGTAATTTTTTGTTAATACTATGATCCCTGTTACTATAAGCAATGTGTAACTTCATGATGCATCTTGAGCTTTCAGGTGCTTCCACACCACGTCTACATACACCAAGGTCATAGGTCATGAAGGAAGTAAGCTGAAAGGCAGACCAGAGGGAAGCAGCCTGTTGATGAGTAAATCTAAAGTAGAAAATAACAAAAGAAACCAGGAAATAATTCTTCTTTGTTCACACAGGGCCCAGGTGAATGTACAGTTCATCTGTTTAGGCTACAAAATGTAAGACCCTGTGGAGATTGACTTTAAATCTACAGCAGGCAGTAAATACCAAGTGGGGAACAGAGAACTGTAAGACCTAACAAACACTGCAAGCATGTGAATAAATAACTACATGAAATTCTGGCTTTGCATCAGAATGTTTTGTCAGAAAGAGAAGTTCTGGGAAGTCTTCCTCCTGAAGCAGTGAGGACACAAACTGATTTGATATTAATTGTCAGCTTGATAAATGTATGAAAGGAATTACACAATTACACAATCACTTGGCTGTGATTGCTTTGTGATCTCCTTAGTGAACTAAAGGACCCCATCTACTACTGTGTATGCTTCCAGCTTCTAAAAGGTCAGATTGACATAAAATTTATATAAGCCTTTTTCATTCAGTAGATAATTGCTGTTCAAAAAATCTTACATTGTAACTTGACATTGTAAGTTAAGGGAGGGAGAATGTAATGGCTGTAGTGCACAATTTGTGATTAAGGAACTGAGACATAGAAAGGAATATCCTGACACACACAAGAATTTAGACATTTCAGCCTTGGTTTACACGCCACAGTGAGAGTAGAGAAAACAGTACCTGAAGAAGCAGAACCACATAGTGTGGGGAAGATTCACTTTTGAGTTTGGCCCCTACAAGCAGAACAGCCATAGTAGGGACTTACCATCTGTGTCTATACTGGGGAAGGAAACACTCCAGAGCCACCCTCTAACTTTTGAGCCAGAAGGTACACCATGGATTGTTATCCAACAGAACATGGTAGCTTAACCAAACTGCTTGTTGAGAATGCTCTCCCACCTGGGCAAAAGCTCAGGCATGTTTTGAGGTTCATCTGGAAGAGTGCTAGCTGGCCCTAGGCCAAAACTTTGCCAGGGACTGTGTGCTGCAATGCTGGGTACACATGTTCGGTCTTATTCCCTAACTCCTCTCAGCTTAATATTATAGATGCAGCCTCTGGGACTAATTAGGCTAGGCACTGTGCTGTACTGATATAGCTGTAACGCTCCCCTCTGAAGTTCCTATAAATTAAGAAAAACCTCATAACTCTTATAAATCTGACAGAATTTCTGAACATATTAATTGTATTTAGGAACTGCACTTTTCAGAACATAAAACACAATTCCTACTAGCTAGTGCGGGGATATTTTTTGATAATGAAATAAGCCCAAAGTTCTGGATTTCTTTCATCATTATTTCAGTTTTTATTTCTGATATCTTTGCATCTTTGCATGTGAGGAAAAAAATATTAGGTGCAGAAAAGCCATTAACAGGGCTGTAGTGACAGGACAAGGGGTAATGGGTTTCAATTGTAAGCAGATAGTTTTGCATTGGATATCTGGAGAGGGTTCCTCATGGAGAGGGTGGTGAGATTTCTAACCCAAACAATTCTATAATTCTATATCAAAGATTTCAGCTACTCTCCATATGAACCATATTTAAACAAGTGTTGTACATACCTCCCGACTTCTTCATCTAGGCTACAGTGGATACATAGGCCCCTGAAATTAAGAAAAAAGGGTTTACTGTTTAATGCACCTTTACAATTCACTAAATATCTAACGTAAACTGAATTTTTGTACATGTAGCCTGTATTTCCTTCAAACTGCTGTATCTTTCCCAGTGTCTGCAGTTACTGTTGTGTAACACCTCAATAAAAGTAGAGGCACAGAGTTCTCAATCTGTTGTTTTCCTGTGCTTCATTTTAGTGACCTAAAGATGTGACTTTGTAACATCACTTTTTCTAAAACTTATGAAATTCTGGCACTTTTGATTGCTTGCCACAGCCACTTCTCCCATTAAGATGTCTCTCTGTAAGAAATATGTTGTTACTTAATCTTGCTCTGGAAAAGCCAGAGATCAACAGAAAAGCTCTGACAATCTAAAAAACATGATTTAGAGACAAATATCTATGTTTAATTTTGTATCTGTGTACCAACATGAGATTTTTCAACTGCTGCAAGCAGAAACCAAATAACAATGCATTTGCTTCTGAAGCTTCTCAAGTAAGGTGAATTTTGATTGACAAAGCAGAAGAGAAGCATGTTTTACTGTGATGAACTTTTATTGTTTCGGTAAGTTGCTCTATCTCTAAATTTCATAATACTTAATCCTGCTTTAGAAAGACATATATTTAATTTTTTATATTTTATCTCTCTGACTTTAATGCAGCATTTTACTTTACCTCTACTGATAAATACATAGAATATACATATAAAAAGGCATAATATATTTTTTATACTAATTGAACATGGCCAATTTTGACTAACAAAGCAGGTTGGAAGAGTGTTGCTTTGTGAGTTTATGATTTTAATCAAAATGTGCTCATCTTTAAATTTCATTAAAATTAAGGCAGCGTTAAGAAGATAGACCTTAAATTATTGATGTTTTCTCTTCTAACGTAACACAAGTTGTTTTACCTCTGCTGATAAAGTGAAGAGTGACTTTTCATCACTTCACAATGCATAGGTACCAGAAAATATGCAGCATTGAATTACAATGACATACGGTTTCCTCTGAGTCATCGTATGGTATATCATAGAATCATAGAATGGTTAGGGTTGGAAGGGACCTTAAAGACCATCTAGTTCCAACCCCCCTGCCATGGGCAGGGACACCTTGCACTAGACCAGGTTGCTCAAAACCACATCCAGCCTGGCCTTGAAGACATCCAGGGATGGGGCATCCACAACATCTCTGGGCAACCTGTTCCAGTGCCGCACCACCCTCTCTGTGAAGAATTTCTTCCTGACATCTAATCTAAACCTCCCTGATTTCAATTTATACCCATTCCCCCTTGTCCTATCACTACAGGCTCTTGTAAAAAGTCCTCTCCCAGTACCCTTGTAGGCCCCCTTCAGATACTGGAAAGCTGCAATGAGGTCTCCTCGGAGCCTCGTCTTCTTCAAATGTCATACAGTAACTCCTTTTTGCTTCAGGGAATCATTGCTCACCATTATAATTAAAGCGACCAGTAAAGCTGGTGTTTCTAGATTAGAATAGGAAAGGTTAAATTTATTCATGATAACTGACTGTTTTAGTGAAATCTGGGTTGCATTATAAAAAGTCCATAGCCCATTTGTAAAGGAAATATGAAGATATTTCTTGGCTACTGGAATGTATGCTTTCTGCAGCCAAGTTTTCATGCAGATAAGACTAAAACTGCCTCATGAATTATTGTATTTTTTTGTAATATTCTTTAGGAAACTCAGCACAGGTCGACTGCAACGGGCATTTCAGCCCACCTGTAGCACAGAATAACGCATTGCTCCGCGAAGTTCACACTGGCCCTCAATCTCCACAAGGACTGGCAAGCTTCCCTGATGCACAGATTCTGTAAGAATTCAGGTTTAGCAGGTATATCTTGACTGCGAGGTCAAATACAGGTAAGCAGATATAAGTTCCTAAAATGTTCTGGTAACCTGGAACCATTAATGAAAATGGCAATTGACACAGCACTATGAGAGAAATTGCTGAAGAGGGTGTGCTTTGCTAGCAAGCCTCGTGTATTACTAGAATCCCAGCAAACTATGTTACTGTCACCACTGAACTACTGAGGACCCTAGAGGGAACCAATGCAACAAATGAGACTGCTGTCTAGTTGAACTCACCTGAAAAAAAGGAGAGGAGACAAGACTAATGAGATGATACCAGATGTGTAAATTTAGTCTGCGTCCAGAGTAACTGTTTTGGCTGACTTTCATGTAGAGTCTGGGTTGCTGACAGAAAAATTGGTCCTTTCAAGTTTTGCAAACACCAATGAAAAGCCATATTTTTCCAGATTGCTTCTTTTCCTCTATTTCTCTTTCTATCTATCTGTTTTGTTAGAGCAAGATAGCGGCAGAACTTAAAGGTGAGTTAAACATCCTCCATTAAGAGCTGTATGACAAATCAGAGAACTCTAATGGAGATGTCTTACACTGAAGCTTTTTTCCTTTCAAATAAATGGGAAATTGAAAGTAGATTTTACACTGGGATTTATCACCCAAACTTCATTTTTTTGAGAGTAATACACTAATACTGCTAAATTTAAAAGCAAGAAAGCAATTCAATTTCACTTGCTGGGAACAGCAGGCAATATTATTGTTATCTGTTGGAGAGAGCTCAAGGTATTCTCAGCCTTTCAGTTTTCGTCTTATCTCCCACGGATTTTAAGCATACTCTGGCTTGTAAAACTCTTCAACTATCCCAGAGGTGGAATGAATTTTTTCTGGCCTGCCCTTCTTCTGAGTTAGGTTAAGTTTCTCCCTTTTTTCTCTAATTTGCTGTATTTAATTTCTTTGTTTCTGGGGATTTTTGGACAAGCCGGGGAAAATGGTTCTTCCAATTAGTAGAGCAACAGGATGCAAAGTCTTGTTCATATTTTCCTTGTGGACTAAAGAGAACTGAATCACAGGAAAGGTATTGCTTGCCAGTCTCATATCTTTATTATGTCTCCTACATTATTGATTTGTTTTCTAGATTGTTGCTGCAGTCTACCCACTTATATTTCTGTCATCTGACTTGCTGGGGATCCCATAATAGAAGAGATCTTTATCAATATTTAGGTTATTTTATATTGGAGAAAGTTTGAAGGAACCCCTAACCCAGAGATATGATTACAGTAAGTAACTTTACACAAAATTACATATTACACTAACACGCATTTGTATATGGTACTGATATATATAGCTACAATTTCCAGAAGTGATTAGACTCTAAGATCTCTCCTGTGGAAGGCTCCTAGTGTTTACAAGAAGTAACTTTTGCCTAAAAATGATGGTATTTTGAGATGGTTGACTAGCTTCTTTCACAATTCTCAAAATACTTTGGTTTGGAATAGTTTCATCTGTAAATTGAGGTCAAATCAGGTAAATGGGTGAATAACAAGTAACATAAAATCTTCATAGGCATGGAAATTCAAGTCCCAGATATGAATATTATAGTATCAAGATTTCTCAGGTAGGACAGTGATAGTGACTGTGAGAGGCGGAAGGTGATTAGAAGCTAAGGACAAAAATGTAATAATGAGATTCCATTTACTGTTTCATAGACTGGATAGAAATTAGTTTTCAGGTGTGAAACCAAGACAGTTTTTCTGGAAAGATGAATCACAGCTTTTCAGACCTGGTTTAAAATTCACTTTCAAAGACCCTGATGAATAAATATCAATTAGCTTTTCAGGAGTAAGAAAAGCAATGCAGCCACCCTAGCAGAGCTTAGTTTCAAAAAGAAGAGTTACACTACAAGTGAGAAAAACTACTTGAGAGAAACCAAAAAGGGAAGTCAAAACTGCAAAATATTGGCAGACAACAATTTGCAGAATTAGGAATTCAAAACAAATGTGCACCATACGTCAAAACGCTTTTAGAAACATCACAAAGAAAACCAGCATGGCTAAACAACGCAGTAGTGGAGGCTATTTAAAATAAGAAGGCACATATCAAAAACTTGAAATTTTATTAAAAGAGAAAATAATTTTTTTTAATTTAAAAAAATAAAAGGAAAAGGTAAGGGGGGATGCTCTGCAGGATTGCCTTTGAAAAGATGGTCAAGGTGTAAAAACATAGCTCAGAGAAGACAAGACCTCAAGAAACACATGAAACTTTTCTTTCCATCTAAGTTTACAAGAAAGTAAGCTAAAGTTTAGGAATGTATCTATGTGACAACCCTTTTTACAAGAAAAATAGTAGAGGATTTATCTAGAACTGGACTGACAGTTGAAGGTATGAGAAGTTTTTAACGTTTGGTTTCTTTTTCTTCATTTGTATGGACATACTCATTCCACCAACATCAACTGAACTGAAGTTTCCAGGGTGGGAAGAATGCAAGATTAATTTCTAAAACTTTCATTTTTAAGAATGTACTATCTGAACAATGCTTTTCCAGCCAATCCTCACTAAGTGGTGTGGTGAACTTTGTCCTTATAGCTGTTTGAGGAGAAAGCAAGGTTGCCAGGGCCATAAATCAAAAAAAATCCCACCACTGAATCATAGCTAAGACTGTATTTCTTTGAAGCAGAGGACTGTCTAAATATAAGCTATAGAAAGTGCAGTGAATTGCTCTTTTACAAGGTTTGGGAATCATTTGCAGCTGCTTGTGTTGTGGCTCATCATAAATAATGATCATCAGTTAGAAACCAGACACTAATTGCAGGTGATCCCAGCCACACTTCCTGAGGATTGAATTGATCTCACCTGTTATCAGTCTTCTAAACATCAGGCATCATGTCTAAACTACCACCTTAGACCCCCTCTATACTCAAGAGAGGTGTTCTTTCAAAGCGAGATTCATCCTATCAGCCTAGATATGAATGAATGGGGAAGCACCCATCTTGCTCCTCTTCAGAGTTGGGAGTTCATCCCAACATCTACACTTCTAACTTTTAATTGGCAAAAATTACGTTGGATAAATCTAGGCCTGAGTGATTCAGGAACACCTTAAAAAGGATTTTTTCCTTCTTAATACAGGAGGGACAGCTGTCTGAATCAGATAATGAGAAAGAAGTAAAGTATTGTTTTAGAAGTGTAAATCATGACAACAGACTGTTTCACAAAAAGTTACGCTAGCTAAATCCTAGTACCTCCTGGTTTTGAGATAAAGTACATTTAAAGCAAATAAAAACAAAATAGAGCCAACAGCTTACTGAATACATTAGATTAGACTTGGTATGTGATTGAAATATTTTCACACTAGTTGTCACGTATAGGAAAACTTCAGGAAAAAAGTGTAATGAAGTATAATCTTGCTTGTCTAGTCATATAGTGTGCAGGTATATCTACACAAATACATCTATGGTATCTTTGCAACCAGTACTGATAAAGAGTAAATATCTGCCCTCATTCTCTGGATATTATTTAAAAGTTGTTCTCTCAACTATTAAACATTAATTTTTTCTTCTCTGCATGAGAAGGCACACATGTGAAAAAGCTGTACTAACATTTCAGATTCATTTTAAAAATTGGTATATATGATTACATTTTAAGTTTTCAGTTCCATTAAAAAATGGACAACTAGACCATCCTTACTATGGAGGAGAAATAATCATTTCCCTCAATAAAAAAAGTAACTTGTGTATACCCATGCCTTTTTCTTGCAGTAAGATTGTCTTTATATAAAACTGATTTTCTCAGCTCTAAAGACGGGGCCAAGGCTTTCCCCTGAGCTAAGATTAGCAATGTAGAAATCATTTTACCTGACAGCTTGAACCAACTTAAACGTGAAAGAACAGAAACACACTCTTGTTCATCTCTGTTGACATGCTTATGTCAGAGCCAACACCACTAAATTTGCTGTTCAAAAAGCTCATCAGAAAGATGAGTTAACCTTTTTATTTAATATGTCACAAAAGCCTAGTAAGAAGTGTGACACAGGGGATGAAAAGGAATAAATAAACAGATGTAAGTCACGTGGTATACTGAAATTAATGACACAGTGCATGAATTCAGAAATAATGTGATAAAGAAGCATGCAAAGACATGATTCAATTACAAGAATATGGCTCTCGCAAACATCTGGAAACAATACTTCTACTTTCACACCTTTTAACCAATCAGTTCTAGTTTCACACACAAGTCTCAAGTGGACCTTAATTCCTTAATGCCATAAATTGGTTTTTAAAGTCTAAAACTGAAATACGCTAGGATTAGAGAAGGGACTTATGACATTTGTACTTAAACTAATTCCACAATGTAGTGACAAAAACTTTGCAACTCCCTTTTGTTGTTTTTTCGCTGGAAGATGTGGCAATTAGAAAGTGAGAACCAATAAATCAAATAAAATCCTCCAGTTCACGTGCATTTAAGAGAACTGGCTTGCTCCTTGCCAAGTAGTACACCAGCCACAAAGCAAACAAAGCCAGCCAAGCATTTTTATTATTTGTAAGCAAGATGCTTCTGAAGGACTGACTGATTTCATATCAGCCATCACATTTCAAACGCCTTCTCTAAAGCAGACAGATATTTTGGAACTGCACAACAAGGGGATGCTGGCCAGCTTTTCCCCCAGAATTACCAGGGATTCATACCTTTTGTTATAACAAAATATAAGCTTGTAATATGCACAAATGAGCAAACAAGAACAGTAACTGGGTGGGGGGTAACTACTTTAAACCAGTATTAACAGGTTAAACCTTGGGGAAACTTTTTAAAAGTAAGAATAATCAGGCACTGGTATAATTTGTCATTTCAGGAGGGCCATTTTGATAACAGAAATTGGAGGGGGTGGTGGTTTGTTTAGTTTTGTATTTTTCAGGAGCAGGTAAAACATAAGTCTGTCAGGAATCATTTAAAAAGAGTTAGTTCAGCTGTGGCCAATGAGAAGGAATTGTGACTTCAGCATTTCATAATTGTTAAAATATGTTTCATTGACAATGAGAGTTGAAATGGATTTCTGTTGCGAAGATGATTTTACTAATCTAATTATTAGACTCTACCATAGATAGATATATATATAAGTACTGGAATTGTGGTAGCTTGTAGTCAAGAACACTTTGTTCACCTCCTTGCTGCTGCTACATATCTTTTTTCACTTTTGTTTATTTTTATTTTCTTTCATTTTTGTTTAATTTTCAGTTTGGTTTAACAAAAGCTGCAAAAGAAAAATATTGTCTGAAGATGATTCAGGAGCCTTTTAGAAGTAGTATATTTCAGGGAAATGTTCCAAATCTTGATTCTGGCATTGTCAAATAATATAATGTAATGCTTTCATTGCATTTGAAATTAAATCTCCCCATGTAAATAAAATCTAGTAGATTAATATGCTGTTCAATGAAACAGCACATAGCCCCTTTAAGGCAGAGATTTACACATTTCTTCTGAACAGATGAGATATTGATCCAACTACTTTGTTATTATTATTTCTCCTAGTGAGTGGCAAAGATGTCCCATTTCACCAGTCAAAAACATGGCTGCAGATGCACAACAACAAGGAAAAGAAATAAGCCGAAGACAGGGATTTTGATTTATGAAAATAATAGAGTACAATAGACAGAGAAAATTAAATAGAAGATTACAAAAAGGTAGAAATAAATGCTTAATGGGGAGCAGGTGGAGTGAACCGACACCACCAGCCAAAAATAATCCTTGCTTGTCATACTGGGAGGCAGATAATCAGCCTCAGCCAACTCAACTACTACACAGTACTGGGCACATATACTTAAAACTAAATACCATGGAAAATGTCCAAGGAAGAATGAAAAAACCTGCCCCAAATCAACAGGACTTTACTGTTTTCTTTAGCCCAGTGTTATAAGGAGTATGTATCTCACTGCTTTTCTTGTCTCCTATATTATTCTTAACAAATTTCCTCAACTCTTTTTCAATAATTTTCTTTTTTTTTTCTCTTTCTTTGCTACAGCATGGTTAATTTTTCAATTTGAAGAGCCATTGGTATAAAGCATGCCTCATTAGTTTGTGGGAGGTAGCTAGTCTTCATTAATTCAGTTCTCACTTCATTTGCTTTGCATACAGTCATAATTAGCTTCAGAATAACTTTGGTAACTTCAGCAGATTTATAGCTTCAGTTTTATTCTGCATTTGGATTTTTCCTCTAGTTTCAGTGTGTTGTATGAGTAGAGCAATGCTTGCTTTAAGGAATAATTTAATGTTGCAATTTTTAGAGTGACAGTCTCTCTACATTCCTCTGTCTGCTCAACTACATAAACAGTTAAAAAACTAAGCCTTACATAATCTCAGATGACATTTTTTTATAAATAGACAGCAATACCCACTTTATCTAGAAGGCAGTCTCTGGAGAAGCAATCCTTTCCCATGTATGCCAGGCCCATACTGTATATGGCAGCAGAGGAGCCCACCCATACTATTTGGAGCTGAGGAAGGAATCATATCAGTCTACCCCACCTGCAGTACTGCGTAGAGCTCTGGGGCTCCCAAATTAAGACGGATATCGACTGGTTGGAGTGAGTCCAGAGGAGGCCATGAAGATGCTCAGAGGGCTGGAGCACCTCTCCTGTGAAGGAGGGTTGAGAGAACTGGGCTTGCTCAGCCTGGAGAAGAAAAGGCTCCAGGGAGACCTTATAGCACCTTCCAGTACCTGAAGGGGCTACAAGGAAGCTGGGAGGGGCCTTTTTACAAGGGTCTGTTGTGATAGGACAAGGGGTGATGGGTTTAAATTGAAAGTGGGGAGGTTTAGATTAGATATCAGGAAGAAGTTCTTCACAGAGAGGGTGGTGGTGAGGCACTGGAACAGGTTGTCCAGGGAAGCTGTGGATGCCCCATCCCTGGAAGTGTTCAAGGCCAGGCTGGATGAGGCTTTGAGCAACCTGGTCTAGTGGAAGGTGTCCCTGCCTATGGCAGGGGGGTTGGAACTAGATGGTCCTTAATGTCCCTTCCAACCCAAACCATTCTATGTTTCTATTATTTTTTTGATGTCCTACAGCAAAAAGAGGATTTGGTTTATTTATTGGGAACATACTGCTGTAGTAAGGATGCATGCACAGCACCACACAATTTATATAGGCTGGCAAGGCAGCACTCCTATTTTAAGAAAGGTAAAGAGGACACAGCTGAAGACAACAGACACAGCATCTCCTCACACCTCTGTAAGACTGACAGGAATTGTGCCAATATATTTAGTACACCAGTCCACCCCTGGCTGAGCTGATTATTTCTTTCTTCCTGTGGCGAAAGCACAATGCTTTATTCTGCTATACTGGGCCATACTGAGTAAGAGGTGGGGAAATAAACCCTTCATAAAAGTCCCAGAACTTTT
>NW_010245395.1:0-3686 GCF_000690775.1 Eurypyga helias | reverse complement strand
CATCCGCGAACTTGCTAAGGGTAATTTTTTTAGTATCCATGAGTATTTTTGAGTATCCATGAGTGAGTCCCAGATTATCTCCTTCATGTTCTCACACACTCCCATGCATGTTGGGGAAAAAACAAAACAAAAAAAGAACAAACAAAAAAAGCCCAACCCACCAAAACCCAACAACAAACCACCATAAAAAGGTTTTCTTAAAAAGCAGAATTCACCCGTATTATTTTCCCAAGTACTTTTTTTTGCAGCAATAAGACTTGTGTTGCTGGCGTGGATACCTATGTCAGTATGAGAAGGGCCAGACTATCTCCTTCTTTTCTTCAGTCATCTTGTCACGGTTCGTTCTTTTCCTCCTAAAGTCATATCAGCCTACCACTTTGCTGCTTTGGAAGACTACTGCCACAACTCGTGCCCCTGGAAACAGGAAAGGATAGTTTTCAGAGCCTACCCAGAGCTGGCAGCTTAGCTATCATTCTGTGTATCAGCATCCCTGCACCCTTCCTATTTACCCTTGAAGTAGCCTCTGAAAGGCTCTGCCTGGCACGCAGGCTTTGCGGAAGGGGCAGCAGCAGTATCTCAAGGCTGGTCCATGTGCACCTGAGGGGCCATCTCTGGTTCCTCGGTATTTGCTGGACACCTCAGAGGGGTGCATCCCAGAAGCTGCGAGCACCTGCGCAGCGATGTGCGCCAGGATCGCCTGCACTGGCCTCTACCGGAGCGAGCTGCCAGCAGCAGCTTTGTGCTGGGAGCACAGAGGAGAATATGGCCTCTGCTCTGCCCTGGAATCTTCCCTCAGAATTTTCAGTGACAGTATCTTCTAAAGTCCCTAATTATTCTTAAACCTTGTGTAATTCAACATCAAAGTTCCTATCCAGCTGTGCTCACTATTGCTTTTCTCCCTCTTCAGATCCAAATCTCTCGCTAACTGCGTTTTCAACTTTATCAAGTTCCTGGGTCTTTTGAAGCGTCACTGCGCCTGTGTTCCCCACAGCCTATTCCCCAACCTGCTTTGCACTGTTACCAAGGGCGGAGAGATCCTTTGTCCCAAACCTTCAAAGGAATATTTCAGTTCTTTCTTCATCCGTTTCTGAGACAGCTCTGTCCCTTGGCCTGCACGCTTCTTAATTTACTCTTAACATTCAATGCATTTTTTCTATGGGCACTTAAAATCCACTCTTAACTTTCCTCATTTAAATCAACATTTCAAACAGGGACACTTGCATGTGTCTTGAATTGTCATTTTATTAAAATCCTTTGCTCCTTTACCATTTTGTATAACATCATTTGCATTTGCATGATACCTTCCCCCATAAAAGACAAAAGTTTTTTATTCCCTCTTAACAGATGAGTAAAATGGAATCGGAGAGATTACAAAGATATTTTTGCAGCTCAATACAACTGTGTGGTGTCCAGTTCGTCAGCTTAATTGCAGTGGCGGAAAATACTGTAAGCATGATGGATTGACACGTAAATCAAAGGGATATAAATCACAGACCTGAATCATGGAAACTTGATTTGAATAACTGCTTTTAATCTAAGTTTGCATTTGCACTTTTCATTGTCATTCTAAAAATGTTTGCTCTTACTGGTATGTATAACCATTCAAAGTTGCAACTGCACATGGCCTTTACTTCAGCTGGGTATTTCTTACTACATACTGCTCATATACATGTGTATTTAAGCAGGAAGTTTAACATATTTTTTTTGCAAATTCTATAGCAGAAAACTTAACTCGCATAGAAAGTAGTTCATTAAATCTTTAATTTTAGTACGAGAGGTTTTTTTTTAAATTTCTATCAGGCTGAACGTACAATTACAGTGCCAATAATGTACAAATTGAGATTTTTAAAATATGCTGTTAGTAACCCCTTTGTTTTCCTTATGTATCCAATGGCATCATTTATTAAGACATATATTATCGTTATATTAGTATTAACTATGCTTAGTGATTTGGAAGCTTGTTTCCTGTCGCTATAAACCAGACTTTAGGACTCCAAATCTGCAGTAGAGGCATAATGAGATTTTTAAAACTGCACTGGCAGTCAGATGCCTGCTTCCAAAGAAATCAATGGATACAAGGTGATACGTAAGTAGTCTTGAAAATCCCCAGGGGCATCTGTTTGCAAATGTTCTCAAAACCCTGTGCTGGGGACCTTTCAATTTCTGAAACTAGTTGTGTTCATCCTCGCGCGCTGTGTCCATTCATAAATTTTGAAATACCAAAATAAGATGCTTTTTTCAACTCAAAATTGATTTCATTATTATGAATTACTTATTTGGAAAAGAAGCACTTATAGAATCATAGAATGGTTTGGGTTGGAAAGGACCTTAAAGATCATCTAGTTCCCACCCCCCTGCCATGGGCAGGGACACCTTGCACTAGACCAGGCTGCTCAAAGCCTCATCCAGCCTGGCCTTGAACGTTTTCAGGGACGGGGCATCCACAGCTTCCCTGGGCAACCTGTTCCAGTGCTTCACTACCCTCTCTGTGAAGAAATTCTTTCTGATATCCAATCTAAACCTCCCCACTTTCAATTTAAACCTGTTACCCTTTGTCTTGTCACTACAGGCCCTTGTAAAAAGCCCCCTCCCAGCTTCCTTGTAGGCCCCCTCAGGTACTGGAAGGGGGTATAAGGTCTTCCTGGAGCCTTCTCCAGACTGAACAAGCCCAACTCTCTCAGCCTGTCCCCATAGCAGAGGTGCTCCAGCTCTCTGTACATCTTCATGGCCTCCCCTGGACTCGCTCCAACTGGTCTATATCCTTCTTATGTTGAGGGCTCCAGAGCTGGATGCAGTACTCTAGCTTGAGACATATCTCTCTGTTTCTGCTGAACTGCAGCACAAAGTCATCTAGCCAAAAGCTTTTCTGCAGTCCTGAAAACACAGCTTCAAAGGTAACCAGAACCCATCATCTGCTTTGTTATAGGTAGAGCGCACTATTCTCACTGTTTAACCCCTTGGCCCTTTTCCATGCGGGTAGTTCTGCTGTTGCTTATGCTCTAAGCAGACTTTTATTAAAAATGATGAGCAAATTTTTCAAGAGTCCTGGATCTCCAAGATCTTTCCCCAACTAACACAACCAGAAAGAAGGGGAAAAGAAGGAGTAATTTTCTGTTGGATCTGTGTGCAGAGTGTAGGAAGAGATGTGAGAAGGGTCAGAAAGGCAAAATGAATGCCTGGGGGAGGAGGGATGGTGCTGGCCTGGGCACACAAGCAGCAGATGAGCCCAAGTTATCCCCGAGTCAGACCACTTTAGGCTCCTGTGGCTGCGGGGGGGCAAGTGGTGCAAAATGGATGTGTGTCTCTGGCAGGCCTAGGCTGGCATCCCTCTTGTGAGCTGGCCTCTTCATTCTCCACTCTGTGGGCAACAGCTGTGTAAGGCCTGACTCTCAAACACCCTCCTTGGGAAAGGCTGAGCAGCAGTTCTGATGAAGGCTCACGAGAAGACAGCTATGCCGTAATTCATGCCTTCTCTGGGTGGATGAGGCTGCACCACCGCCTCTTTTGCTCCACACCTCCCTGCGTCCCGGCCGGGGCTGGCAGACCTGCCGCCCTGCAGCGGGCCGGGATCAGAGCCGGGAGGGGACCTCGCGGCCCAGGGAGGGCAGGAGGAGAGGGCATAAGGGGATGACACCCCCGAGAGGCCTGGCTGCGGCGCGGCTCTGCGGGCCCGTCCCCGCCGGCTG
>NW_010245394.1:6025-21364 GCF_000690775.1 Eurypyga helias | reverse complement strand
GGTTCCCATACCAAGCACTGAGGAATTCCGTTCGTCAGTGGTCTCCACTCAGACATCAAGCTGTTGACCAAGGCAAAAAATACCTTGAGCATCTCGGCCTCCTCCATATCCTGGGAAACCAACTCTCGCATTTCCTTCTGCGGAGGGCCTACATTTTTCCTGAACTTCCTTTTAGTTAGAAGCCTTTCTTGTTGCCCTTGATGTCCCTGGCCAGATTTAATTTTTTCAGGGCTTTACCTTTCTTAACCCGATCCCTGACTTCTCTGACAACTTCCCTGTAATCCTCCCAGGCTACCTGTCCCTGCTTCCACCCACTTCAGGCTTCCTTTTTGTGCTTCATTTTGGTCAGGAGCTGCTTTTCATCCACGCAGGCCTCCTGGCATTTTTACTTGACTTCCTCTTCATTGGGATGCACATCTCCTGAGCTTGGAGGAGAAAATCCTTGAATACTCTCCAGCTTTCTTGAGTCCCTCTTCCCTCCAGAGCTTCATCCCACAGACCTCTGCCAATCAGTTCCTTGAAAAGGCCTAAGTCTCCTCTCCTGAATTCCAGGGCAGCGAGCCTGCTGTGCAAAGCTTCCAGTGGGAGACATCCCAGAGATCTTAGTGGACAAACAAGAAATAAAAGTAACAAGGTTGTTTCAATTTCTGTTTTCAATCTGGCAAAACTGGAATGTCATATTGTGAACCTAAAGTTGCCTTTCACCATTATATATACATGCACAAATATACCCTGATTTAAATATATATATGTATGCAAACACATATATATGTGTACAATGGATGTGCCTGAGTATTCAACACTTAATTATGGAAAAAATTACTTCTGAGATAATGGAAGTGATTCACTTAAAGCTTAAGGTTAAAGACATTGACTATTCAATTTTTTTCTTTTTTCTTTTTTTTTTTAATCTCATAGGTTCTGGATGGAGAAAAATAAGGAGAGTCTATTGTTCTCCAGTGATTTACCTTTAGCTGCATTGTGGACTGTTCATTGCTGGACTTTTAAGAAAGAAAGTATACATTATAAGACCACCTCTTAAAATCCACATTATCCTATCTGCTCTCTGCATAATTCAGCACTCTTCATATTGGAACTTTCATGGATAATTCTTTGTAAATTTACACTACAAACATAACACAAAATGATTTTTTACCATGCAATTTGATCAGCAAAAAGGGGAAGGTTGAAGTTCAGCAACTGCAATGTCCAAGGACTTACCTTTCCACCTGCCCAGGGATGGACACGATTTTGCAGGTTTTCTTTGGATCCATTTTGAAAATATTTTTCTTGAGAGCTGAACTGGAATTTTGGACAAAATTATATACATTTTAATTATTGTGCAAAGGTGTGAAGAATAAAATATATTTTTTGTTCATATGACTGAAAAAAGTTAATGAAGGAAGCTTATATGTCTTGAGAGACTTGGCTAAGTGGATAAGACAGTTTTTGAAACTAAGCAAAAGGCAGTTTTAGTTACTTCTAAATGTAAGATTTATTTAATAGCTGTGGTTGAACTATGTCAACACTTCCTTGAAACCCAGGTTCAGACATGGATAACTTACTGACACAAATAGAAAACATGAGCTAAACTGAAAAATGAAAATGTATTAAATACTTTAGTTCAGGACTCAAATTCACAAGAGGTTCACCCAAAGGCTGACATTTTTTTGCTTTGCAAATTTTTGCTTTGGTTTGATTTGAGAATGAAGTGTTTGTATAATTTTACTTGCAATATTGTTTTAACCTTAACAATGCAATCTCTAGGTCAACTGTGTTCCACAGAGGATAAAAGCTTACAGATTTTTTAAATTATTATTCACAAAAAAGGCTTCATCAAATGCCTCAATCATTCACAAATTCATATTGAATTCAAATATTACTGTCCACATAAGAAGGAAGAATTTTTTTTTTTAATTTTAAAATACTTGAGTTTAGAAAGAAGAAATTTATTTTAAAAGGCTAAACAGGTTTAAATACAAGCATAATGCAACATTTAATTTCTATTCCAGTAAAATATTCTAGTCTGCTCATTCTTAAACTTAAAAAAAAAAAAAAGCTTCAATAACAGAAAACTTTTCATTCCTAGGAATAGAAACATTTTCTTCCCCAGATTGTTGATGGAACAAAGTCAAAATTTTTTCAGACTCTGAAATATTTAACTGTAGAGCTAAAACTATGGAAACTAAATTTTTTAATGTGGATGAATGTGTAATTATTTATTAATGAATGTATATTTAAAATCACTATTTCTGATATTTTTAAACAAATATTATTTAAAACTTTCTATTAGTGGAATCAAAATAAAACTGGGTTATTTTTAGCAAAACATACTTGTCAAGAAATACAAGTGAACATTATTCTGAGCAGTGAAGGTAGTGGGATGCTTCTAACCTTTTCTAACCTTTCCATCTTCTTACGCTGCTTCTGCTCCTGGGCCTGTTGGCGCAAACCAGGACCCAGGCTGGAGCGTGGCTCTGGGCTCCGGCTGCAGCACTCCCACCACACCACTCCTTCTGCGGAGTGCTGTGTGACTTCTTTGCAGCTACTCATAGTTGGGTTTCCTTCCATTTTAGTGGCTGGCTCATTTCTTTCTCACTCCAAGAGGGATCTCTCTGCAGGAGAGGCTGTAGCATCTTTGTGGATTAGATTATCTTTCTTTTATGTTAAGTCCTTTTTGATCTTTTCTCACGTGTGCAGCTGAGTGGACATTAGATCACATTTTCTTGATGTGGCAAGTTCAGTTATGTGCAAGAATAAGGCCATTTGGTCACAGTCGCCTTTCATACCTGACCAGTCAGGAATTTCTTTGACCTAGGAGCAGAAAAGATTATTTCCAATAACTTGAGTTAAAGACATTCCGCACCTGGTTATAGATTTCTTAATGATATGTTACTTTTCAGTCATCTTTTTGGTACTAATGTTGCTCTTTGATGTTTGCTTTAATCTTCCAGTATAAACAATCACAGTGAAATCTCATAAAGCAAACCCCAGAACAGCTAGTATGACATTTGCTCTTTTTAGATAAGGACAACACAAATGCAGTTGATTTTGGTTTTATTTGTATAATGCAAAACTTCTAAGAGATAATTAAACTGCCATGTTTCATTTGTTTCTTTTAAAATCACGAAACAAGGATATTTATCCAAAATTTAAAATACCTTGCTCCTGCTTGTGGAATGCTGGGTTGTAGTTGTGTTATGTGTTGCTTAATCAGACTGGATCCAAACACTGAAAAAAGATCTTCTTTTTAGGAACTGGAAAGTACTCCACTTTGGTTTTAGCACACTTCCCTTTTTCATTCTGGGCTAGTTAACTCAGTAAATGAGCACAAGAAAAATATGTTTGAAATCTTTCTTAGAGCTCAGATTTAGAACCCAAAAAAAATCCTATCATCTTAGGTCTTGGGATAGAAACAGAGACTGCCAAATAGCCCAATAAAATTTAATTCTCATCTATTCTTAATCCAAATATCTGTGTTTCCTACACTCAATAGTGAACTTCCAACACACAATTCTGGGTTTTTTTGGCTGTCTTAATATTTTTTCTTCATTTTGCTGAGTTTCACTGGGATTTCTAAAACATAAATCACGGATTAATACTGGAAGTGGAACCTTCTTGGAATATTTGTAGGAATGCAAATTTTGCTAGAGAGTAACCAGAACTTTTATGGAAAAGGGCCATCACTGGGATGAAAGTGAAAGTTTATGAACACAGGAGACTTCAAAGTCAACAGAAAAGAGATGGGAGATGATAAGAAGCAGGAGAAACAAGAAGAACCTTAAACATGCACCTGGAAATTGCAAAGGAGGTACATTCTGTGCTGTGATATGTTTCAGCTATAGCAACAGCTGTTTTAGCAGTCAAGAAGTGTTCACTCTACTCTGTTTGCCTGCTCAGAAATTCTCAAACTATTTTTTCTATTAACATTTTTTAGCACTTGATTAATATGAAAATGTTTTCTTTTAACTGGAAGTTCTTACCAGGACACTGCTCTTTCGGAGCTACACAGGAGTAGTTATTACTTCTCCATGATGCATGTGTTCTCTCTTGGTTTTGATGGGTCAGGAGCAAGCATGGATAACACTAGGTAAAAGAGACATGAACTTCACCAGAAAGCAAAACTATGAGTTTGGGAAATAAAACTTTTTTGTTTTAACATATATTTGACTACTTTTAAAATCTCAGTGACCTTGCACATGTAAATAATGCTGAGGCTTTGCACACATGTATTCAATTAGTTAAAGGCCTATTTGCTTGTCCAGGAAAGTTTTCCTACAGATGGAAATACTTCAGGGTAACATGAGCTGAGTAACTGCGGAGTGATGGGGACTGTTTCCTGAAACATGATGTCCCAGAGGTTATCACACAGCAGAGCAGATGAAGTGAGCTTTCACGAATGTATGTAATATAGTACAGTTAAGGACAGTTCTAAAAGGCTAAATCACCACCTTTTCATTTTACAGAAAGCAGTTGAAAAGGAAGAATACTTTCTTTTTCCATCTGATGGGGAGGTGGGGAGTCTTTTTCACCATTTGTTTTTTACCTAAGGCAAATGTATTGATCCCTCTTGAATGCAGGACTCTGGCAGGAGTATAGGAACACTGCACTACAAGAAGAAGGAGCCTTGTTCACAGGAGAAAGCAGCCTACCTTACAGGGCTCTCTACCTTCAGCTATTTCAGAGTCTGATGCCGAGTCTAAGCAGATGCAAAAAGAGAGTGGGATGAATCACACCCTGAAGGTAGACAGTTCTCTTCATTGACTAGGGGGATAGTCAGAATGACTGGCTAAGATGCAATGACTTTCAAATGGCTATTAAATCCCAGCCAGATGCTACTGTTTATATACAAATGTGCAAGGATGCTGGGTTTTTTTCATACAGTTGCACCAAACCATTTTAGTTTGTTTCATTTCTTGTTATGTCTTTTTGGTTTTTGGTGTGTGCCAAGTATAGCTGAATGCAAAGAAATGGAGGGAAGTAATGCTCTATAAAGAACCCAGTAGGAAATAATGCTGAGGAGATCTGTAATAGATACTCAGATGCTAATGAAAGATGTAGGAGGATGCTGTTCACCAGACCTCTTGACTTACTGCTGATGTTTGGTCATTGCTGAGGGCTAAAGAGAAAAATCTTTCCTTTAAGACAGACAATGCACCAGATTGTTAGCAGAAGGAACAGAACAAAAGGAACAAATTACAGCAAAACATGCCTCAGTATGTGGATACAGAATGTGTTACAACAGGCCAATGAGTATATGCCCCATGTGGGGAATCAGATATGCCAAAGGATGTGATGGATTAGGTCTCTGGTGACCTATTGAGAAGGTCAGTGTCTGGAGAACATGACACCACCTATGTAATTCTGAGAGATGAAAAGGTGAAAGAACATGAAAGCAAATGCTTTTATGTGATGGCAAAAATCCCTAATAATTAAGTGAAGTACTTTTATTTGTTAGTATAATTTATTTTTCCATTTATCTATACCTGATTGCTATGTTAAAAGTGTTAAGTAGTTGTTACTATGTGTAATATTGATTCTTTGATGAAATGCAGATATTAGTGGAGTAATATGCCCCTTTTTCTTGTGAATTCTTGGGAAATTATGAATATGAATCAAAATCTAAAGTTATGGCAAAGATCGATTACTTCCCTGTGATTATCTGATGATTATTTTATTAATCTGTAATGTAATCAAATAGAAATTAGACTTTTTTTTTTCCCCCTAGCATTTTTCAGACTTTTTTTTTATCATCCTCCTTCTCCTGGGTACACTCTCCATCATAACCATGCCCCTGAACTTGAGAACAAGTCATCAATCATGCCAGGTGCTTGTGGAAGTTCCCCATGCCTTGTAGCGGGGAGGATCAGCTGTGAGACCATGGTCATTGAAGGGAGCGATCTGGGCAGGGATATTGCCTTTCCCTGACCTTCATTGTACTGCTGCAAATTTAATACCACTGGGTTGTCACTTTGCTCCCTCCCATGTCCTCATCATCCCGCTGCTGACTTTTCTTTTTATATCATATCAAATGTGAAGCACTTGACTTTACCTTGAAGGCCCTTCAAAGCTTCACCTTCCCTACAGATCATCTATAATTCACAGAAAGTGTCATCTCTCAGCCCTGTTAGGTCACCGATGCCAGCTTTGACATTGTTAACATTTCAAACAAGCACTTTCATGTTTTCTCTCATGCTGGCTCTGAGGAGCTTGAAGACCTCAGTGGAGATGCCTCATTACCCTCCACCATACACCATGGAAAGCTGTCTCTGGCCAGGGTGCTTGTGACAGTCTCCAGATGATGCAGCTGCTGCCAGGCTCAGCCCACTGTCAGCTCCACTGCTCACCCTGTCTCTCGTCGCTCTCCCATCTCCTCCCCAGCTGCTTGTCTCTTCTCTCACATTGTCAGGGTTTTGACCTGTTTTTTATCCCTGACTTTGAACAGAGCCAAACAAAATGGGGCCCTTGGCCATGACTCCTGAGCGCTGTTGTAGTGGTAGCTTGTAAAAATAGAAACGTGACTAGTACTCATAAGCTTAATTATCTGAGACCATATGGTAGAAAGCACTAATTCAGAATTTATCAGACACACACTTTGTTCAGTAAGATGTATTTCCGTCCCAACTGACTTCGTGTACATTTAAGTGTGTGGTTAAGTATCTGGCTGAACCACCCTGGTATCAAGCCGTAATTTTGGCGTGACCAGCCACCGTTGTCTTTGCAGTGGCATATGCAGGTCCCTCATTGACACCCTTTCTCTTTCAGCTGCATGCAGACACTTCACAGGGAATGCCATGGGCACAGCGGCAATTAACAGTACAAGCAGGAGAGATGGAGAAGGCTCTGCTCCAGGGCTAGTGCTTGGCAAGAAGGTTGTGTCTTCAATTCGGGGTTAATTACAAATAACCTCTGTTTTTGCATAGCTGCATCCATGCGCATGTTGAGAGAATTAAAAGGAAGTGGAAAGTGATATATGGAGATGATCAAAGGGAGGCTGGAGGCTTGGAGAATGAAAATTATCTGTCACCTCTAAATATGCTCAGGCAACCCGTCATGTTACAGAGCAAGAACACATTTGTCTTCTGACAGACCGGTGTGACCTCTGTGATTTACTCTATGTACAGAATGCTGGAACAGACTGAGGAACAGGAGAAAAAGTGTTCCGTATAGCAGGCCTAGGGCAAAGGACAGCATTATTTGTTGCTTTGAATTTGTGGAATAAAATACTTTGGGAGCAATATAGCAGGGCTGGGTGTATTCTGCATGATGTAAATAGCCAATAATAGCACTCTATAATTTCTGTCATATTTATGGAAGGCCCAACTGATTGTATTTCGGATTTTGTTGACGTTCAGGGTGGCAGTTACGTACTCTGCTCATGTGTGGTTCCTATTTTGGATGCTGCAAAGTATAAATACAGTAAATAAAGAAACAAAGGAAAATTTGAAGAAATCAAAATGAACAGTATGGGATGAATGTATTCTCCAGAAATGCTTAAATCTGGGCTGGACTGACATCTTGTGTATCTCCTGGCACTGTTGTAGAAAGTCAGGATTGGCTGGTTTTGGCTGGGGTAGAGTTAATTTTCTTCATAGCAGCTGGTATGAGGCTATGTTTTGGGTTTCTGCTGGAAACAGTGTTGCTAATAGAGGGATGTTTTAGTTACTGCTGAGCAGTGCTTACACAGAGTCAAGGCCTTTTCTGCCCCTCACCCCACTCCACCAGTGAGTAGGCTGGGGGTGCACCAGAAGCTGGGAGGGGACACAGCTGGGACAGCTGACCCCAACTGACCAAAGGGATATTCCATACCATATGACATCATACTCAGAATATAAAGCTAGGGGAGGAAGGAGGGGGGGAATGTTCAGAGTGATGGTGTTTGTCTTCCCAAGTAACTGTTACAGATGATGTAGCCCTGCTTTCCTGGGAATGGCTGAACACCTGCCTGCTGGTGGGAAGTGGTGAATGAATTCCTTGTTTTGCTTTGCTTGCATATGCAGATTTTATTTTACCTATTAAACTGTCTTTATCGCAACCCCTGAGTGTTCTCACTTTGACTCTTCTCATTCTCTTCCCAACCCACCCATGAGGGAGTCAGTGAGTGGCTCTGTGGTGCTTAGTTCCTGGCTGTGGTTAAGCTGACAAACAGAGTGTTTTTTGATCTTGTGTGATTAATTAGTCTGGACCTACTAGTGACTGTTTGCACATCTATCAGGTTTGCTCTTTTGGCCAAGTGATGTAAAATTTCATGTTGAGTCCAAGCCCCTGCTGCTCCCTCCTGCCTTGCTGACTTCTCGACCCTTCTCTGGGCAATATTCAACCCAAGGGCAGCAGCTGGACACCTTCTGTGTCATTGCCATGGGAGAAAGTGCTGTGACAACACTGCAAAGATCCCGTATCTTCCAGATATTTTTCCTTCATCCCTATTTTTTTAACCAATGCACAACCTTTCTGGCCTGGTCAGAAAGGCCTTACAAATGTAAGAGAAAATCTTCTGTCATTTGTAAGGTAGTTCATAAAACAAGAACATTAATTTATACACATTTCTAGATTAACTGCTTTAGAACACTATTTGTTTATTTAGACTTCTTAAATAATGTTTGGAAGAAATTGTGAGACACAGATTTGTTTATACCATAATATCATCAGACATTTTTTGAGATCATGTTGAAGAAACATTGTATTACTAACTGAAGGTAGGAAGTAATCAGGTATTACATTTAGATAAAGGATAAACAAGATTCTGATTCCATGGTTATTTCATGATTATCTTCCTAGGTAAAAGGTACCTAAATTTTTAAAGTGATAAGTGGTAGTAAAAAAGTAAAAGAGTGAAAACCACAAAGGATAAATTGTAAATTATTGGGTTGCCTCAGTTACTGACTGTGACAAAATTTTTAGCAAATTAAAAAATCGCAGAATCACAGAATCACTAAGATTGGAAAAGACCTATAAGATCATCTAGACCAACCATCAACCCAACACTGCCATATTCACTAGACCATGTCCTCAAGTGCACTGAAACACCAGGGAGTCTGGGGGACCCCCCCCTTCCCTGCGCAGCCTGTTCCAATGTCTGACCACTCTTTCAGTAAAGAGTTATTTTTCCTAAGTATTTTTCCTAATATCTAATCTAAACTTCCCCTGATGCAACTTGAGGTCATTTCCTCTTGTCCTATCATCAGTTACCTAAGAGAACAGGCCAGCACCCACCTCGCAACAACCTCCTTTCAGGCAGCTGTAGAAAATGATCAGGTCTCCCTTCAGCCTCCTCTTCTTCAGGCTAAACACCCTCAGCTCCCTCAGCTGCTCCTCGTAAGACTTGTGGTCCAGGCCCTTTAACAGCTCTGTCACCCTTCTCTGGACACTCTCCAGCACCTCTATGTCCTTCTTGTAGTGAGGGGCCCAACACTGAACACAGTACTCAAGGTGCAGCCTCACCAGTGCCCAGTACAGAGGCACAATCACTGCCCTACTCCTGCTGACCACATTATTCCTGAGACAGGCCAGGGTGCTGCTGGCTGCCTTAGCCACCTGGGCACACTGCTGGCTCATATTCAGCCACTTGTCAACCAACACTCCCAGGTCCTTTTCTGCCTCACAGCCTCCCAGCCATTCGTCCCCAAGCCTGTAGTGCTGCCTGGGGTTGTTGTGACCCAAATGCAGGACCCAGCACTTGGCCTTGTTAAACCTTCCCCTAATTGACCTCAGCCCATCAATCCAGCCTGTCCCGGTCTCTCTGCAGGGCTCTTCTGCCCTCGACACTTGTCAACCAACACTCCCAGGTCCTTTTCTGCCTCACAGCCTCCCAGCCATTCGTCCCCAAGCCTGTAGTGCTGCCTGGGGTTGTTGTGACCCAAATGCAGGACCCAGCACTTGGCCTTGTTAAACCTTCCCCTAATTGACCTCAGCCCATCAATCCAGCCTGTCCCGGTCTCTCTGCAGGGCTCTTCTGCCCTCGACAGATCAACACTTCCACCCAACTTAGTGCTGTCTGCAAACTGACTGAGGGAGCACTCAATCCCCTCATCCAAATCATTGATAAGTATGTTAAACAAGACCAGCCCCAAAACCGAGACTTGGGGGACACCACTTGTGACCGGCCACCAACCGGACTTAACTCCATTTACCACAACCCTCTGTGCTCTGCCCTCCAGCCAGTTTTTAACCCAGTGAAGAGTACATCTGTCTAAGCCATGAGCTGCCAAGGGCTTTAAGTTGTCTGAGTCCAATTTTTACCCAGTAGAAGGGCTGGTGGGGGTTAATTCCCACCCAGGAAACCAACACATTTTGTCATGTTGTTCACATCATTGTAAGTTGCCTGCAGTGATTCTCATCAGAATCTTCTGTGTGGGAGTGGCCAGAGAAGATTGCATTTGGAGGTCCTTCCACACCTGGAGGGGTGGTTTTAGTAGACGCAAGTGAAACTGGGACATTGTAGCTGTGAAATAGCAAAGGCAACCCTCATAGGTCACCACATGGCCAAGGAAGATCCATCATTTTAATCCATGGATGTCAAATATGTTCAGACCCTCAGGTCACTACCAGTCCCAACAGTCCTTGCCCAGCCTCACCTCAGTCCTGTCAATGGGCCCAGGAGCCCCATGGCAGCACAGACCTGGGCACCAAGTCTTTGCCTGAGCTATATTTTAGGTTAACATGTGTCTAATCCTTATTCCCTGGATAGATGTCGGCCATATGTCTTAGGCGTGCTTCCAGCCCTGTGACTATCTCCATCTCCTGCAGCTCCTTGTGGGAGTCCCTGGACAGACCCTCATTCCGATCCATCACCTTGCCTTGTCTGGGACTATTCACACAACCTCTCCCTGCCACTGTGACCACAGCCCCGTGCAGGACTTGTGCGACTGTGCTACGAAGGACGTGGTCTTGCCCGTTGCAAACTAGCAGTGCAGTGCGTATGCTGCAACAGCACGTCTCTTCTGAGCTTGGCAAACCTCCGATGTGAGTCATCCCCTTGACAGCAGTGACTTGCGTGCATGTGTGCTCCTGGAGAATGAACAAACATTTCATGCTCTGACCCCAAAAGCTATGTTTTAATGAGTTCCTGCTGTAACACGTGGTATCCTGTATAGCATGTAAACTTTAGGGGCATAGTCTCAAATGCTGCCTTAACGTTAAGAGGCTTTTCTTCCCCAGCTAAGTAGTCAAGGGAGACAGAGGGAAGAAGATGCTAGAATGCTAAATTAGGTTTCTGCTCTTCAATGCTCTCTGGAGGAGTTTCCCTCTTGAGAGTGTTTACAGGACCCCAGGAGACAAGGTCCCTGAACTAAAGCTTTCCTCTACAAATGCTGCCCTTGGTTGTACCATTGATACACCATATAAGGCCTGCAGTTGAATATTTCAGTCAAATGTTTTGAATTCCAGTACAGTAACATGTCCTGGTCCCAGGCAGCGATGACCTGCTCTCCTAGGGCAGCCTCTAAGATTTTGTTTGATTCCATAATAAATCAAGGTGAGTGGTCACTGTCACTCCCCGGTACCTGTGGCACTGGGAGCGGGCCGGTGGGAGGCTGGACCCAGAAGGGGTGTGTGGGGGTCGCTCTGAAGGTTCCTGTCAGCAGCATGGTTTGTGCTGCAGCACTGGCTTTGTCCTGACCTCATGCTGGTGATGAGCAGTCAGCGTCTTTTGTCAGGCAGATTGCTCTGGGAAGGGGCAGTTGGAAGTTTTCTTTCCCCCTGCTCTCAGCTCCCGGGCTCAGGGAGGGGGATTTTCTCCTCAGGGCTTTGGATTTAGGTGTGCTTGCTGTCCTGGAACCTGGCTGTGTCTGCCCACGGGTGGTGAGATCCTGTATCATTTGTTCTGTTTTTCTGTTCTTTTAACTACTTATTAGCAGTAGTATTGTTAGTAAGTCCAAAGTTTCATTTATATAATTAAAAAGTTCTTTAGTAAATAGAAAGTTCTTTATGTAATTAAATAGTTTTCCCCCCAAGGGAGCTGGGTGGGGGATGGACTTGGGGCCTACAAAGAAGCTGGGGGGGAACATTTTACAAGGGCCTGTAGTGGCAGGAGAAGGGGTAATGGGTTTAAATTGAAAGCGGGGAGGTTTAGATTAGGTATCAGGAAGAAGTTCTTCACGGAGAGGGGGGTGAGGCACTGGAACAGGTTGCTCAGAGAAGCTGTGGATGCCCCATCCCTGGATGTCTTCAAGGCCAGGCTGGATGAGGATTTGAGCAACCTGGTCTAGTGGAAGGTGTCCCTGCCCATGGCAGGGGGGTTGGAACTAGATGGGCTTTAAGGTCCCTTCCAACCCAAACCATTCTCTGATTCTGTGATTCTTGTCTCAACTTTTTGTGGGCCTCCCTTTTTTTTTTTTTTCCTCTGACACTTCCTCACTGGGAGTGTGTGTGGTGGGGGGTAGGGGTGGAGTGGTAGAGTGACTGGTGGTCCTTAATTGCCCAAAAGGGCTAAACCATGACAGTAGGTTCTATTATAATGCAAAATTTAGAAGAACCAAATGAAAGGGCATTTCAAACCAAAATGAAAGTATCTTTCAGTCAGAAAATACCAAGGTTATTCTGACATGATCCAACATTTCTTTCCTCTATGATTTTACCCCAAAATGGAACTCTTGTAAAACCCTTGTGACAGAAAGACATGAAACAGTGGGATGTGATTAAGTTCATTATCTTTTCCTGTTATCATGCAGAGGTCCATTCAAATGACTGAATCTGTGTTATGTCTGGAAGAGTTGCGCTCCTGATTGTGCTGCAATATGCCTACTGTTTTACTCTGGGCCATTAATGTATATTCCTTCATGTATACCCATTCCTGTATCCATTTATGTGTATACTCACGAAGTGCACTTCAGGTGAATCTGTGTGGAAATCAGAGATCAGAGTTCATGGCTATGTTCATTTTACAATGGTAATTTATTTAATCATTGTTGAAACGAACTGCTTCTGCTTACGGTGCAGAAGTATTTTCAGTCTTTGTAATAAATGTTACAAGAACCAGTAAATGACTGAGAAATAGAGAAGTCTGTGGTTACATAGTTATCCATTATGTTTTCATTCTGAACTGTTTCATAGTGTCTCTGGATAAGTGCTGTCTTAGAGACAAATCTAGGTTAGTTAAAAAGCAAAAAACAAACACAATAATAAGCTCAGGTTCCTTGTCTGAATTAGTGGAAAAATATTTTATGTCAGATCCCATACAATGTGATGGTACACTGAACTGATCCAGTCTCTGTCTGCAAACTGAAGTAGAACAGAATGTGCAGTGCGTTAAGCACAAAATGTTAGATAGGTTCTAACATGGTTTTACAAACAAGCAAACAAAAATATGGAAAAATTTTTCTAATCAAAAAAGTGAGTTATAACTCTAGGTATCCAGTAATATCTATGTAGAGGTGGTCTACTTTTTTAGTAAAGCAACTAGATAGCAAGCTTACTTTTCAGCTCTTCTTACTTTACATCTCGGATTTTATCCCTAAAGCAAGTGTAATCTGAATGGACTAAACTATAATTTCAGTAGCAACTGCCTTTTAAAAGGAATTGATCCATCCTTCCTTTGCCCTCAACTTACAGTGCAGCCGCTCTGAAATGCCATAATTTATTGAAGCTGCCAATGTGGTCCATTAAATTGGTCTGCACCAAACAGTTTGCTAATAACACTGAGCCTTGTTGGCTGTTTTTAATGATTATCTCAAACAGGGTTCGATAGTCTCCTCACATTGATCACAATGTTGTCTCCTTTGCTCTTCGGGCAGCAGCTGTGTTTTCCTCTCTGGGATGCTTTACTCCAGTGCATGTTATTGATGGAAGATGATCATCCTTTTCTGGAGTAGGAATGGGCAATAGATGACCTCTAATGCTCACTTTTTCAGCCATAATCACATTATGTAGACTTCATTCATGAGGCAGAATCTCCACTTCATAAGTTAGGTCACAAAAAATTTTGCACAGAAGAGCAGGAACTTCAAATCAGCTCTTGAAATGAGGATCCATTGCTATTTAGGAGTCTCGGGGTGTCTGAGTGAGACTCTGGGTCACTGGAAGAGACAATAGTTACAGTTGTGAGGACATGGGTAGGAGAAGGCATTTTTATTGGTCTAGACAGGATGAAACTTCAGGAAGTATTCTGTGTCAATACTTTGCTGTTTGACGCCTTTTGGACCCATCAAGGAAAAAAAGTAATGTGGTTTAAAACTTACAAGTTGTTTGGTTTCTCTTTCTTCCTGGAGTTTAACTTGAAGTAGTTTGCTGCAAGTACCATGGCTGAAACTGTTTAACTTCATGGTGCACCTCATAGTCTTTCTTAGGCATTTCAAGGAAACCAGTGCATTTAATTTGAAGTTTTCTACTGCTTTTTTTGTTTCTTGGAGCATGAGAAAAAGCCAAATTGGTTCCATCACTCACAGAAAGAGAGGAATATGCGTTCCCATAGATTTGTGTCTGTCATCATCATTACCTGACATTAACAGCCCATCTAAAGACTAGGGGGTGATCCTTTTAATGACAGCAAGGGAAGACCTAGGTGGATGAAGAGCATCCCTGTATCCCTGTGTTTGTGCCTGTTCCAGGCCTGGCAACATTGGCTCACCACTTCCTTTTACCTGTCCTCAATAAGTATAGTAGTTCCTGAGGCAAGAACTATAGCAATACATAGCCTTTTTCTTAAACTGAGGATGAAAATAGGTTTAAGTGATATAATAGTATAGGTTACGAAATCCTTCTTAAAAAAAAAAAAAAGACAACAGAAAAACCCCCACAAACATACTTAAAGATGCATAAGGGCTTTTTAAAATTCTCCTGTCAAGTTTTGCATGTGTTGAAACTGAGAACACACAATTCTCTGGAAGTGCCTAAACACGCTATCTACTGTCCATTGCAATCAAATAGTCATATGACTTCTTTTTAATGGACTTAGACACTGGTGTTTTGTGTGAGACCTACTTGGACTGAAACACCACCATAAATTATATAAATTTTGGTGGTATAAATTTTTGGTCCTGTATAAATTTTTCTCCTTTCAGAGAGTAGAGCATCTTTCCCATTGATGAACATCTCATAAGAGTAATTCTCATCTTCCCTGAGAACCATCATCTGTATGATATGCTAATGATATCCAGAAACACTGTATTTTGAAGCATTTAAAGGCAGGTCGTGAGATTTACTGCTATTATAAGAAATGTTTTATTCAGAGGGCGTCTGCAAAATTCATTATATTGTTTTGTCCTCTTGAGGCAAATCTACCATTAACTTTACAATTCACAAATTAGATATTTCTCAAGTCAGTGGGGTAACTGGCTGGAAAAAAAAGTCAGAAAGCACTCCCCCCCCCAAACTCCATATAAGAGAAGTATATAAAAATACTGG
>NW_010245394.1:0-6008 GCF_000690775.1 Eurypyga helias | reverse complement strand
CATGCTTTGAGCAGGAAAAAAAAGAGCTCCAAGAAAAACATGCATGAACAACCTTAATGGGACATGATCCAGAAATAAAAAAAAAATATTGCTTCTATCAGTTTGCAAATGGAACTGACATCAATATTCACATGATTTTTAAAACTAATACCGCATGTTTGTTTCCAAATAATTGTGTAAGGTCACATACCTCTGAAATGAAGTAAAAAAATATTTATTGTGTTGGAATCAAACAATTTAATGAATGTGTTGCTGTTTAAGAATGAAGTACAGAAAGAAAGTTGAATTTAATTCCCAAAGTTTGAAAAATTATCATCCAGACACTGGGGAGTTCTGACTCACATTTTTGGAAATTAAACAGCACTACTGTCAGATTCATGATGACTGTGAGTATATGATGCAGTTTCATAACACACTGCTAGAGAAAGTCAGCCAAATATCTCTAAAACACTATAGAAGAAGTCCAAGACATCAAGAACCTTTCTCTGGTATGCTCATCTAGCTTCTCATTCCATCTTTAGTGAGGAGATGATGTGACAGAGAACCTTACAAACAAAAGGTGTGCTGTGTCTCTTTCTCCTGTGCAACAAACATATGGTAAGAGCACAAAAAACAATGAGAAAGGGGAGAAATCAGATGTAAATGATTCATCTCTGCCCATTTCCTCCTCCATTCCTGGGAGACCAGAGAAAACCTGGAAGAGCTCGTCAAACTGTTCATCTTGCTTTAGCAAGCTCTAGAGTTTGTGAAAGCACTTGAAATTGTACTTTTGACAATAACACATGAACTTGTAAGAAAATGTGTCAGTTTGCTGGAGTGCAGTATTTCACTACTTTTCCCTTCCTACTTCAGGAAGTCCGCAAAGGAGGAGGCCAGAGAGGAGTGACTGTCTTCAGCAAGCAATTTCTTGATGAAATTAGAAAATGCTTTAAGAGGCCAAAGTCAACACCTCTCTGGCCCCTGAATCAATTTGTGAAGCTCCATCACAGGGAGAAGAAAGAAAGAAAGAAAGAAACCCCACAGTTAAATCATCCAAAAATTAAATTACTTTAACTGTGACAGTACCAGACTTTGATGCTGTTTGATGTACAGAACAAGAGAAATCATCCTGTCTTGTTTCATAACAACAAAACAATGGACCAAATAAATGAAACAAACATATTGACAGAGAAACAGTCTTCCAGATTTGAAGACAGTTTCTTTTATGAGAAAGCACTTGCAGTTCACGCACTTTCTCTCTCTTTTCTCAAGGTCTACCTTTCAGATAGTGAAGATTCAAGTGTATAATCATCTTTCAGTTTCCTTTGTTTTTTTTAAGTAGTCAGAATGCGAGAAGATCTTCTTATTTGATTGTTACCTGAAGTTACTCAAGAAGATCTGTAAAAATACACTTTTTTTTTTTCAGATTTTAAAGGTTCTAATAATGTGCTTCATATTGTCTTTGAGAATTTACTCAAAATAAGAAGCTGTTAATTAGTAGAAGCATGAAACTATTTTTTGTTTCTAGAAAAATGTGTCTACACACATAAATTAATATCCAAATAGGCAATATCTAAATCATGCAGTATACTGCCTTGTTAGGGGTCAAAGTAAACCTTATGTAAGATCCATAATGCAAACTATGGCCAGTAATTAAGACTCAGATTTACCTGCAGTAGAAACAGATGTGAATAAATAGTATACCGTCTAGAAAAATAGACAAGAGGAATTGATCAGCATGATTAAAAAATTGTATTATGCCCTCCAGATTTTCTGTTTTAACATCAGTCATTTACTTGCTTTCTCAATCCTCCTAAACATAGCAAATTTCAAACTCTACCCAGTGAGAATAATAAACCAAAGAATGTTTTAATGCACACAAATTTTAAGACACTTCAAAGGAATAAACAAGACACAAATGTTAACAAAATGAGTATATATTTTTAAAATCTCTAATCCATGTATCTATCCAAATTGGCTTTGCTATTGACACTTGAAATTAATCTCTTTGCATAAGTGCAGTAGAGATTTGTCAGTACTTTATTGCTAAACGTCCCAAGTCTTCCAACTATCCGAGCTGATACAGCTTAATTTTTCAAGCTCCAGGTCAGGCAAGTCAGTACTTTTTCCCTGTTCTGCTGCAGACTACCCTAGTATTGGATATAAGAGTAGGAAATAATACAATGTTCTGTATTGTGAGTGTTGGCTTGTTGCTAGGCCTCAGAAACACAGAGAAAGAATATTTGGCTGGGGAAAACAAAAGATATACCTCATCATGGTTAGTCTAGTGGGTTGTCAGAAGGAAATATGAAGAATATGGGTAGATGGTGGGTAAACATAATACTGAGTCTTATGAGAAGATTAATCCCTTAGAAACATCTGGTGACGGTTTTCTATGCTGACTTTTGGTGTGGTGGTTGTGACAAAGATTTATTTAGTAATTTCCTCAGTAACTCTATCAAGGTTGCGTTCCCAGACATCTCAGCTCTGTCCCAGCTGTTCCCGTACCAACTTGTTGTGCACCCCCAGCCTACTCGCTGATGGGGTGGGGTGAGGGGCAGAAAAGGCCTTGACTCTGTGTAAGCACTGCTCAACAATAATGAAAACATCCCTGTATTATCAACACTGTTTCCAGCAGAAACCCAAAACATAGCCTTATACCAGCTTCTGTGAAGAAAATTAACTCTATCCCAGCCAAAACCAGCACATGTGACATTTAAGGAATATTTACAGTTCCAATATCTGCCATTTCTTTTCCTGATTGTAATGTAAAATTCACTGAAAACACCCTGTTTCAGCTAAACTCTTGGAAATGTTTTCTTATGTCCAGGATGAGCTTCAGATCTCAGTAAGAACAACCATGTCAGCCCATCCTCAGAATATGAAGAGTTTAGTCAAGGCAATTCACTCAGCATGCCAAAGATTATGACTGAAGATTCTCTTTTAAGGAGTCGACCACAACGTAGAGGATGCCCCTGTGCCTAGGTTACTGCATGGTTTCTCTTGCTCACGTTCGAAACAAAATGAAGGAATTTAAAGCACCCAAACAAACAAAAACTTTAAGTTGAAAATGGGATTAGTTAGATGATGAAACGAATCATTCCCTAATCTTTGCAGCTTGCTGAGGTTTCTAAGGCCATGTCTATGCCAGCATACAGAAATAGCACAGAAGTGTCTGCACTGATACCATCAAACACTGCAATATTGGGTGGTCACCTTCACAATTTTAAGTGGAAATGAGACCTAACTCTTACCAGTTCCTGAACGGTGGATGGGAGAGTGCTGTGTGGCCCCTGCTAGCATTTGTTTTAGCATTTTTAAAAATTCACATGATTTTGTTTCCCTGCTTGGGGATGCTGCTTATTACTGCTAAATTCCCAAGGAGAAGTAATGCCTAAAAATGTTTCTGTACAAGAAAACTGATAATCTGCATTTAGCATGAAAAGACTCAGAAGAAATGGTGTGATTAGTTTAAAAAGGTTCCATACAGCTTTTTAAACTGTAGTTCAGTTTATTTCTTTCAGTTTTGATTTGAGACATGAAATACAACTAAACTAGGGAAGCTGTCTGAATATTTTAAATAATTTTATAATATGTACTGGGATAGTAATGTATTTGGCTTCACCGGCCTTGTGTATATAGCTTCCATTAAAATCTGAAGATCAAGTGGCCGTGATTGTCTAACAGGAATGCTCATAGAAAATATGAAAAATACAGAGAAAAAGTGTTTTAATACATACTTGTAGTATTGTTCATGTATAAACCAACCAAGAAACAGAAACAAATGCAGTCATTTTTTATTGCTTATATTCCATCAATAGCATTCAGATAATAAGCAGTCATCTTTTTGTATAGTCCATCTCATTCCTCATGGAGAAATTACGGTGTTCAGGAGAGCTAGTAACAAATTTCTTCTTATGACCTCATCATGTGTTGTTGGGAGAAAGTGGAGTGTTTGTATTTGCCTGTCCCATCTCTGCAAAAAACCTTGTGGAAGGAGTTCAGAGATGCTACTTAAGATATTTCCATCTTGGACTGTATTTCATAACCTCTTTCTTAAAGAAGGATCATTGATTTTTCCTTTCTATATATTGAAAGATCCTAGCAGCATAATTTTTCCTGGATTGCTACCTTCTGACATTCATTATGAGCCATGGGACACGTCTCCATTCAAAGCCTCCCGTTGACTTGGACTGCCTTTTGACCTGGCTTAAAGACACAATATAGAAGTGTAGTGGGGGAGAGGGGGGGGGGAAGCTGTCACAATTTGCTTGTCCCAATTCCATGAGATAAAGGAGAAAATAAATTATTCATTGTGAATCATTCAGCCTACCCTGGTAGGTGGACTTACATAGTCTTAACAATTTTAAATGAACTCTTCCCCTTTCCTCCTCCCAAAAGTGCCACCAGTTCTTAATGTTGCTTGTCCCAATTCCATGAGATAAAGGAGAAAATAAATTATTCATTGTGAATCATTCAGCCTGCCCTGGTAGGTGGACTTTCATAGTCTAACAATTTTAAATGAACTCTTACCCTTCCCTCCTCCCAAAAGTGCCACCATTTCTTAATGCATAGTGACACTCAATTAACATGATAGGCAAATGACCTAAATGCTAGACAAGGCCCACTAAAGAAAGCATTTTTTAATACTTGTGAATATTTTATAGATATTCTTTCTTTTCCACAATCAAGAGAAATACCTTCCAAAGTCCTTTCTGTGTGTTAAAAGGAAATAACTAATCAGAGCAAGAACATGGTCATTGTAAAGCAATTTATTACTGAGGGTATTCTCTTAGAATATAGCACTACCTACTTGTAAGCAGGTAGAGTGCAAAGATCACTAAACTATTCGCTATTTCATGGTGTAGTTGTCTCTCTTTCTTTGCAATAAAAATAGTAGCCTAAAACCCTTTGAATGATGAAAATCAAGGTGGAGGGAGGTGGGGGGATGGGGGGGGAATTGCTTCCATAAACACTTTCGATTTCAATCAGTTGGCATTTTCAGATGGCAAGCTATTTTATGGGAAAATGTCAGAAGAGCTTTGAATCCCAGGCTTGGAAGTCAGTACTGTTCCCATACCTAAAATACGCATTTCGCATACTGCATTTTGCTGGTTTGCAATCTGTTCTCTTCCTTCCTTTCTCTCCCCACCCTGCTTTTCTATCTCATATGTCTACCCTCTTCTTTATTGCCATGATTTAAATGTGAGTGATCGTGTTCTTGCATGCCAGGACTTAATAATTTGCCATTATATCATGCAAACACTGCTTCAACATAACTCACAGCATGCTTTACTCCCCTCTCTCTCCATTCCTTATAGGCAAAACTAAGGGAAACTTTCCACTGACCTTAACAATTTGTGAAAACAGACCTGGATTTTACAGGTTTGAACAGGTTAGTGCAGAGCTATTACTCTAGTTGAATGTAAATACCATCAATCAGCTTCACAGTTTTCATCCACTGGAAGTGATTCATCAGATATTAATTCTTTCTTTCTTTGCAGTCACATTTTTTATCCTCTGAAACTCTCCTGGGTAAACTCACCTTGGCCTATGAGGCGGAAAGTTTTGCCATTGAGAAATGTCTTCACTTTTTCTTTTGCAGACATTTTTTTTTCCCTTTCTATTTTGCAGATGTATTTTTCCCTAAATGGGCATTTTCTAAGGTTTGGTATAATCGTATAAAAGCAAATAGCTGACAATTATCTATACAGAAGGGTGTTCTGTATGACATTGAATGGACATCTGCAGGAAGAGGTCCTTCCTTCTGCCAAAAGCTTCTCTCGCAAATCCCTAAGCAAGTCATTTAACTGCTGTGTTCATCAGGGAGATGTGATTCTACTTCCATTTCTAGTTGTCTAGACTATGAAGTGGTCACTACATTTGCATAGATTCCCTGTGTGTTCTGCATAGTTTGGTCTGCACCCTGATGTTAATTAGAATGGCAAAGATCATGCAGAAAAGAGAGAGTTCGAAAATAATTTCTCCTGCTGGTTGTTCTCAATAACCTGTTGTGCTGGGTTCAGCCA
>NW_010245393.1:0-15598 GCF_000690775.1 Eurypyga helias | reverse complement strand
ATTCCATGATTCTCTGATTCTATGACATAGAGATGCTGGAGTGTTTCCAGAGAAGGATATCAGAGCTGGGGAAGGGTCTGGAGAACAAATCTTATGAGGAGTGGCTGAGAGAACTGGGAGTTGTTCAGCCTGAAGGACACTGAGGGGAGACCTGAGAGCTCACTACATATACCTGAAAGGAGGTTTTAGGGAGGCGGGCGCTGGTCTGTTCCCCCAGGTAACTGGTGATAATAGGACAAGAGGAAAGAGCCTCAAGTTGCATTAGGGTAAGTTAAGATTCAATATTAGGAAAAACTGCACCGAAAGAGTTATCAGGCATTGGAACAGGCTGCCCAGGGAAGTGGTTAAGTCACTATCCCTTTAGGTGTTCCGGGAACATGTAGACATGGCAGCTGTGGACATGGTCTAGTGGGTATGGCAGTGTTGGGTTGATGGTTGGATTAGATGATCTAATAGGTCTTATCCAGTGAAAATCCTTAGTGAGTCTGTGAAAGTCATCTGCTGACCACCCAGCTCAATGTGGGCTCAGCTACCAGAGGCTACCCAGGACCAGACACAGGTGCTATACAAATATTTTGGAGATGTAGAATTATTATTGTTCTCTAGACTGTTTTAAAAAGATGACTCAGAGAGCATTTTCAATTCTAGATGTAATTTTGCATATTAATTTATGCATGTGTGTGACAGGCAAACTCAGCCTGTGTTGATTGTTTCATTGAGCTGTCCGTCAGCTGGAGAATGAGTTTAATAAATGTGTTTGCTCATGTACAAATCCAAATGCCGATGTTGTGCTTGAAGTCTCACTGTACATACCATGAGCTTATACGTGTGTCACCAAAAAAACGGAACAAACACAAAGGTGTGACAGGTTTTCATGTGAAACTGCTAACTTCATCTGGCAGGTCACATCGTCATTATCTCTGACCTGAAACTTGGTGGCAGCATTGTTATCCCCTCATTGCTCCAAAGCAATGCTGCCCACCCTCCAAGACCCTGTATGTTGGAGGATGATGCTTGTTGTGAGGCTTCCTTTGTTTTAGCTCTGACTGTACTTAAACATGCTGAAGTTGTAGCACATAGTCTGCCCCTCTTTAGCAAAACAGGGGAGTTAGGTGCTTTAGCTCTATGAAGGCCAAGACTTTTGCAATTCAGAGTAAGAATATTTTGCTTAATTGGTGCCTTACCTGATGGATGTTTAGCTTGGTCAACAAAAGCTCTACAACCACAAGACGAAAAACTTGAGACCTTTTGCATACAATTTATCTTCTATATTTATTTCATGTGGCTTTGTGTTAAGGGTAACTATTTTTCACGGCATTAAGTATTAAATTCAGCTTCAGTAGCCATTAACATTTGTGTGCAGTTGATATGCCTATTTCTTCAATGGTAAATAACTTAGTCATTTTTGCTACTTGATTTGTCTTGTTATTTTTTTACATGAGAAACTCTGCTTTCCTTTGTCCAAACACTTTTAAAGAGCTAATTTCACAATACTGTGTTTTCAGTTTGAAATTGAATGACATGCAGGGTAAATGTGAGGAGGGGCATTGTACACACAAGCCATGTGTAACGGAACACCTGTAAGCTTTAGATTTATGTGACTGCTCAAATAAGATGGCCAGTTTCACTTTTTTAAGCTAAGAAAGCAGATAAAAAAATTCTAAATGTTTTAAAATTGGCTACATGATAAGAATATAATACACTAGAGAAACATTTGACTATTTGGCCATTCTGTTATGCACAAGTCTGTCTTCACATCAGCTCCAAGTGAAAGTAGTGTTGTGATTTATGCTCCCTACCACAGTCAGCCCATAAATCTTGCCATTCTTGAATCCTGCCTAATAGATTCTTTGGTGCCTTACAAGGTCATTCACTGACAAGGCCTGTGACTTCTGATGACAGATTACTTATGTCTGAATTATTTTTCCTCCAAAAAAAGAAAGTCTGCATATTCCTCGGTATTTTCCACATTTGAGAAGCAGAACATGTCTAGAATCAACAGAAAAATATTAGCATTTAGCACACTTCAGCAATGTTTGGATTTTAAAGTGTATGTAGTTTGGTGTGGGGATTTTTTTGGTCTCCCTGGTTACAAATCATCTAAATATACTAAAATTGTGAAAAAGTTACTAAGCAGTTGCTAGAAGAGGCGGTTCTTTCTGAGGTGATGCTGGGAAGTAATGCATTCTAATTAAATTCCACAGAAAAATCTAGAAAGCCTTTCTGTGAGGATGTTTTACAAGTTTGCTGAAGGCAGCAGTCTCCTTGCACAGTGAAAGCATGAAAACAAATGGTTCTAATACTTCTTGTTTTCACAGTAATAACTGTCATAGGTTAAAACAGATATTTCCATTAGAGCACTTGTATAACATTAGCTTAGCTTACAGAGAGGTAGTAATGACTTTCCTCCAAGGATAAGGAGGGGAAAAAAAAAATTAATATCAAAGGAAGCTGCAAGTACTATGTAATTAATAAAAAAATGTTAGCCATGTTTGTAGTAGAAATATGCATATTAAAGATGGTGATTAAAAAAAAAAAACCAACACAACTTTTTCAACTCATCAACACCTAAGAACTTTCTTGTAGAAGTATGTTTCATGTCCATAAATTCCTGTGTAGCTTAGATTTTATATGATCCATATGAACTATATAATATGGTAAAGTTTAAACCTTTTCCACTAATCATTTGTATTTAATCTGCATTTCTTTCTAATCTCCAGTGGGTCCTCACACCTGGAGTTGAAAAACACTGACTTCAATCATCTGACAGCATCTTTGATTTCCACAGCTGATAATGTCTAGTATTTTCCTCTTTCAAAGCAGCAGTGAGAAGGTCTTGAAGAAGTCTCTTGAGGGCAAGGGAGTGGGGCGTGATATGGATTTATAACCTTTTTCTCAATAATATATAACTACAGCCTTCCTTTCTGGTTTGGAGCCAACATATCCTGGTCTGGTTTTTTGTTCTGGATTCTTATACTGACTTTTTATCAAACCTATTGTGATACCTACTAACCTATTTATGTGTCGTTGTGTGCAGATGGACACAACCAGTGAGTTGTGCAAATAGCTATCAGGATTCTTACATGCTTATAAGGAACTGCTTGGGGTTTCTTCCCTTACCCGCCCCCCCCTTACAGGATAAAAGAATTTATGTAACTATGATAACACAAAGTTTAACACTACATGTTTCCTTGAAAGTAACTTTTAGATTATAAAGTGAAATAAGTAGTGGCATATGCTATTTGGAGACTGGCTGCAAGGTCCCCTTTTCAGAGAGACTTTTCTTTGTGTCATATTGATAAGTCCCACATACAAAAACTATTTGTTTTATTGCATTGCCTGGAGCTATCAGCACACGTGCAACAGAATTATTTAATTTAAGACTTTACATAAAGATTATTTAAGTAGATAATATAAATCTGTCATTTTTTCAGTCAATGTGCAGGAATACAGTGTGGAGAATTTACTTACCCTTCTACTGAAATAATATAGAAGCACATGTTACTTTTATTTAATAAAGTTAAGGTAATAGAATACAATTAATGATCTTGCTCATCTTATTGGAAAGGTATTAAATGTTACATCCTCTATTCTAATTGCAAAAAGTTAATTTTTGAGGTGACCAAAGCTGCAGCTGCCAATGTGTCCACCTTCCCAACAGGACATCCGCATGGTTTTAAAATAGAAAATGGTAGATTTAGATTGTACATAAGGAAGAAGTATTTTATGATGAGGGTGGTAAACAGGTTGCTCAGAGAGGTGGTAGGTGGCCCATCCCTGGAAACATTCAAGATCAGGTTGGATGAGGCTCTGAGCAACCTGATCTACTTGAAGATGTCCCTGTCTGTTGCAAGGGGGTTGGACTAAATGACCTTTAAAGGTCCCTTCCAAGCCAAACTATTCTATGATTTGTGTGTGGGTTTTTCCCTGGGATAGCACAGTGCTGCTGGCACTGTGGGGGCAATGTGATCTGGCATGCATCCAGAACCTCCACAACAACCCCCACCCCGCAAGCTTCCCTAACCTCTCTCTTGCTCACGTACAGGTGTCTTGAAAATGCGTCTTGATGTTTAATTCATAACATGAAGCTTGCGATCAGGGGGAAGTAGCTGCCTCAGATTTGGAGCTGGAAGATCTGCTATATCAATTTATATACTTAAATTAGGCAGAGACTCAGCATCAAGTGTTTTGGCAGGGGACCAGCTAAGCATTACTGTCACATTTGATTCTTTATTAGGCACTGTAAATGGATATTGGAGTTCAGAGAAAATAAGATCTAGCATAAATACTGGCTTAATTTGTGTATGTTGAATGGGTTTACACCAAGTTTTGGCTTGTTTACTTTCAATTAGATACAGTATGGAAAAAAGATTTATGTGATAATCCATACCAAAGGGCCAGTTACTAATGAAGACTCTGGTAATTCCATGAGTAATTAAATTTCATCTGAGCTAATTACTGAGGTATTCTAATTCAAAATTCTTTAGCCACAAATATTGAGAATCCATTTATTTAACTCAGTTTTTACTTAGTTTGCTGCACTAGTTGATAATACGCTTTCAATTCTAAAGCATTTCCCTTGGGTCTCCTCTCCTCTTGTTCTTGCTGTGGGTGTGTGTCTACAGATGCTTCTTTTCTATTTGAAATACAGTAGAAAATGGTCTTCTATAATCCAGGTCTAAAATAAAGCAAGCCTGAATCCAGTGGCTTTTTTATCTTTGACTAGAACAAAAATACATTTTTGAGAACTGAACCCACATATTGCAAATCTTGAGTTATTTTCCCACTTGTTCTCTCTACACATATTATATCCTGATTTATCATGATACGTATGGCTTGCTCTAGTAGCTATAGCAGGGTCTTATGTGACTAGAGCTGATAGCAGAACCTAATGGGAAAAGAAATATGACTCATAATCAATTCAGAATTAGGTTGGAGTGAACTTAAAGAAAAATCTTAAATAGCTAAGAACCAGATTCTACTTGCATTTGAGCAAAGCTTATAGAGATTTTATTATCCTTCTTGACAACATAATTAACATGATCGCTTTTTTCCCCCTGTTTTTCTTTTGCAAAATAAGGCTTTACATAGACTTTGCAGAAAAATGGAGAACATAGATTGTGTGCAAATTTTCATTCCTAGATAAAGAACCTTACTTGACATTCCCTTTTATAAGCTCTCTATAAAGGGTTTTATTTACGTGTTAGTGCCTGCAATTGTTTTCATCACTTATGATGCTAGAATAGTGTTTAAACTTTGTGTTATGAATGTTTGATTAAAAATTGTTTGCTATGTGTTCTATGAATGTCAATATTTTCTCACATGCATGTTCTAATTCATTTGTCAGTATGAGGTGTGTATATGTATTTTAGAATTCTATATATGGTGAGCATCTATCCTATCATGTTTCTGTCATTCCCATAGAACTTTGCAGACTGCAACAGTATTCCAGGTTTCTCAACTTTGTTACCTAAATATAAACAAATTTTAGTGAATTCCACTTCAGACAGATCATGACTAAGAGCCCAAATTAGGAAGTATCTCTCCTATCACCAGACAATTATTTTGTTTACTATAGAATACTTATTTTCTATCTTTTTGTCTGCTGTCCTTTTCCATTCAGTGGAGTATTTCTAGGGGAGATTGCCTACTCTATTCCTGCATCTGTCTTGTCAAGGAGGTGTGTGTATGTATTTATTTATTTATTTTAGATTTTCTTTCTTACATCCTTGACAACTATCCTAAGCACCTGACACTATATCGGAGGCAGCATGTCATTTTTCCCTTTTATGAATTGCCTAAACCTAGATGTTTTGTTTCCCTGTGCTAAATAATCACACTCAAAATGTAACACTTAAGTTAACTAAATCATACCAGTTTATACTATTAAGGTGGTACTAATTTTTGGTTTTTCTTTCATTGGTTTTGCTACCACATTGGGAAACTGCATATTTGGTCAGGTTGGCAAAGTGAGGACAAACCCTTAATAGTCATAACTATGGGATGTATTGCTGCTGAGGAAGTAGAATATACATGAAGACATTTTACTACATTATGCTGGTGCTGAATGATCTTTTATTTTAAGAGATATAAAAGACTGCCAGGTATTTTAAAATTATGCCAAGGCTCAGAAACAGATTTGAAAAATATTTAAACTGAGTAAAAAAAATGAGTATTAAACAAGTGAAGAAAAAGCTAGATACTGAAACAAAATTTTTCTTTAATAAGTATTAAGCACAGTGTTACTCTGGACACAACATTTTAAGCAAAGCCTACATTTTCTTAAAACTAGTAATGGTCATTTTAGGTAGTATGTTGCTTGAAAATGTTTTCCTGTAAAGGTGAAGTGTAAGAAATATTACTACCTTGTCACATGTGTCTAGTCCCACTTGGAAGGAAATCCATTTTCAGAAACTAGAAATTAACAAAATCTGGGTTTTGTGACAGGTTGAAATCATTCCTAGTATTACTGATCCATAATTTTCATCAGCAGTGCAATTGGAGACCCTGAAAGCTCTGCTAGAAGCTACTGCACCTGTTATAAACCCCCAGGGATCTTCAGGGCATCTAGCTTCCCCAACAGCCTGATATTCCTAAGGTCCAGCTCCTTTTACAGCTGAGCAGTGAGGCATCCTCTTGCTTTGGTTGTAACGTGGGGGGACCTCTGTGCCTGTTGAGGAATTGTACCCAACTCTAATGACAATTGAAAGGATACTTTTTTGTTGCATATGGTGCTTTCTTTGGAGTTAGAACTGTGGGAAATCTAAGTGTGAGAGGTTGCTTTCATGGAAAGATAAGCTTGAACCTGAATCTTGAAAATTGCCAACCACCTTCATTTCACAAGTTAAAAAGAAATGTTCCTCAACTTGTTTGCTATGCTACTTTTCATAAATAATTCAGAAATTGGAATTTCAGTTTTCAGACTTCTCTGTCACATGTTTACCCATTTGTTCACCTTTCATCCCCTTCAAAAATCCAATCAGGTTAAGAGCATTTTAATGCACTTCTAATATGTGCATTACTCGGAATTTTAGATTAAAGTAGAAAATGGGTCCTTGTGACTACTCTAAGTGGTGTTCAGGGGTTATTTGAGGAATGATAAAGTTTGTTCCATTTAGTGTGGGTTGTGACTGAAATACTTTCAATTTAAAAACATATCCTCCAAAGATCGCCTTCAGTTCTAGGAAGTTCATGTACCATATTCTTTGACCTACTCTGGAGACAGTTAAGGCAAACCAAATAATTTTGCTGCTAGTAATCATGAAGACCAAAGCTCAGTACCTTTGAACAGAAGGCTGCTTCACAATATTTGTGTAGTGAATATGACTGCATGATCCCTGCATGCCCAGTTGTTGATTTGTGTGTGACAGGTGCTCAGACACAGAAGTGATGGGCAACTGTTTAAAATTCTTAAGAAAAAGTTACATGAATCTAACCGTGCAGTCTAATTCATTTTAAAATGCCATCTGCTAGTTTGAATTAGTCCTCCTGTTTCAAATACTACTTTCCTCCTGACACTTGGTAATTGAAGGATGAAAACTAAAATGATCTGTAGCAGCAGGGTGTTCAAGGTTATGATTCACTGGTTGATCCTAAAGTTGAGTGAAGGTGGAGTTTCTTGCTTCCTTTGCAGAAAGAGGGAATGCAGCAAAAATTGGCATTGACTTGCCAAGTAGTGGTCCAGATAACCTGGAAAATGAAAAGTGATTGTAAGCAAGAAAGGATGGTGCATTTGATGTGTTTGGATATTGAATTATATATGAACTTGAAACATTAAGTTGAAGTGGAATTGTAGTAAGGAGGGAGGAAAAAGCTTCCACTAACTGTCAAGTGGCATGTAATATTGTGGATTATTAGTTAAATATACTTCTCTTGAAGTTTGATCTTCTCTTTATCTTATAACTGGTGGCTGGAAAAGGCAATGCTAGAACACATCTTTGTTTCACCTTTTTTTGTCATAAGATTTGTATGTGTGCAAAAGCTTGGGAAGTACAAAAATATTAATGAAAATGATCTATAACAAAGTGGAAAAGAAATGGAGGTAAACATCACACAATCACGTTTTCATGCAAAAATCTTTATCTGCGAGTTCACTTTTTTATTTTAACTTGATCATTTTTTTATTTAGAGTATAGCATAAAACTATCTGAAAGTGTCTGATAGGGTCATTTTTGTTTGACACCTATTTGCTAAGGGAAAAAATAAGAGAGAACCACTTTAATGGTAAGATCCTAATGATGCTTTGCCAGGCATGGAAACAGGCTATAAAATTAAGAGGAAATTACAAAAAAGCCTGTGAAATTAAGGGGAGCCTTTTGACTTCACTGGAATCTTCATAGTTAGTATTAACTTGGTCTCTGTAAAATTATTATACTGAAAATAAGAACGAGGTTACCTTTGTGGGGTTGGTTTGGAACACTTTTGATAGATTGTCACAATTGCTTCCCTTGCATTTAATGTGTGTGATTTAACATATTAAGACTTAGGATTTATGAGCATAAAATGAATTCAAATCACAGGCTTATAAATTAAACAGACCAAATATAGACTTCTGATCAACTCAAGTCAGTGGTACTAAAGCGCGTGCCCTGTGGTATTGTCAGCATTCCTTAGGTGGTGTATCTTTTTACAGGGAAATTATTTTACGTATTTTGTGGAATTCAAAACCTGTTGTTGGATTTTTTTTTTGTACAGAAAAATACTGTTCTGTGAAGTATTTATATCTGATGTTTGAGATTTTGACTAGAGACACTACATTAGGAATAAGAGGAATATTACAGCGCATCTGTGGAACTCTATTACAGAATGTACTTCACTTTAAGGTAGAAAGATGGATGATATTCACTAGCTGTAGAGAAAAGACCTTTCTTTAGTGTTTCTAAGCTTCTCCTCTACATGTTTTTAATGTCTTCACAGCAGCTAGTGCCTGTCTCTCTTTTTTTTTTCTTTTCTCTCTAATGTAGGGCACTTCTGAAGAAATTTAAGCTGTTATTCAAATAAATTATAGTTGCACTTGATACAGCTCTGCAGTGTCAGGTTGCATTTGGGTAATTTTATCATGCTACTACTTATTTTCGTAAAATGTTTGCAGTGTTTCATGCAAGCCAGAGGGTGAGGGAATGCTTTTTTCCTATTTCATTAGAGTCTTTCTCTGCTTTTCTGTACCGGATGGACAAGGTTGACACTTGACAATATTAGAACAGACTCAGTCATGGAAAATACTTCTACCACAGTAATTGCTACAACTGAAGTATAAACATAGCAGAATTCTACCTCTGAATGGTAACTTTGGTTATGTTGTCTAATATATTTAGTTTTATCCCTAAGATAGGTCTGTTCCTTTTGCATCGGTAATTTGCATATGTAAATAATTACATTGTACAGGAATAAGGTAATACCCTTTTGAATAGCTGCAATGCTTTTCGTACTCAAGGGTGACAAATGGAGAGCTACTAGAAATATTTGTTGATAACAAGACTGTTCCATGCATTGGCAAAATAGTCCAGAAATTCCCATTTTAAAGCCTAATTTGATTTTAAAATAAAGCTGTTTGTATTTTGGTTCCTTGAAGTGCACAAAGAATAGAAAATTTCATTGAAAGCAACCTTTTGCTTGATTTAGTATCCTTAAAAACTAAGAGGTAGCTAATAAGTAGCAGATGTGTTGTAACAAGCTTTTCAGACAAAACCAAAAGCAGTAGCATAAGCTAGTACATAAGAATTGTTTTCATTTCTCTTTCATGTCTCCTTCTTATTCTATTGAACATATTGTTTGCAACTTCTAGGTTTTATTAAAATAGGTTTGAAAGTTCAATGTACTTTTGTTTGCATGTCTTGAAGAAAAATATTTTTAACTTATTAAATAAAAATTTCATATATAATTTTATTTCTCCAAGATAAAACTTCAACTTGGTCCCGATTGATAAGCAATTGGTGAGGTACATTTCAATAGTATTTTGAGTACTTCTTCAGATCAGATGTTTCTCTACTTCCATAAGCCAGTGCTGTCTAGAAACTTCATGTAATCTGGTGTTACGTACTGTGGAAACAAACACACACCCCCAGCTGTTAATATAGAAATCATAATGTGTCCTACTGTTTATGTATCTGGAGGATATTGCTTCTATTTTATAGTAAAAATCTACAAAATGGGTTCATTAGGAGTGTATTTTCTATCATCTCAAAAAGTCAATGCTTTAGTGATCTTGGAATAAATTTGGGTCTTATGGTCCCTTCTGCTGGGATGGCTGTGGGCAGTAAGGCTTCTCACTGCCTACCTCAACACTCGCAGTTTAAAACATAGCATTTAAGTGAAACTGAAACAGGTTCATCTTGAATACTTTTGAGGTATAAGCAAATGTGAAAATGATGGGGGATGTTTCATAAGCCACTTGTCCATTTGCTCAGCAAAGAGGAGGGGGGCAGCTGGGAGAATTTGCCCTGTCAATCATCTCAACCACACTGTTCCTGTTAGCAAGTGAGAATCTTTTCTTTCCTTATTTAGTTTGTGCAAATTTACAAAGTCACCACTGTTCACAGCTCAGAAGAGGCCAAGTAGTTAAGGGTTCAGCTGCAATTAACCTTTGAGAGCTGTCTATGGAATTTCCATTTATGTTTTTTAAAAAAATTGTCTTTATACATCTCATTAATTTGGTTCAGTTGCTTCTATTCAAAATGATAAGGATTTATCCAAATACATGCTTTGAAGAATCTGGCGGACAGTTCTATTTTGCATGCATTTTACAACCAGCCTACAATTGTCTTCTAGAAAAGTCACATAAATAAAATGAGACCCTTAATAACAGATAAGTCAATATGGTCTGTTTGGATGGTGGGAGGATAATATCCACATTACTTAAAGTACTCATAGAATCTTTGCTTTTTTTGTTGTTCTTTTCAAGATTTGTGTGTTTGGCTTTTGTCAATAATTTGCAAAGATTACTTGTAACAGAGGTAAAGCTGTGAAAACAAAATGGTTTCTCTGACATACTGCATTTACACAATAAGGTTAAGGTACTTGGATTGTGCACATTACTGTAATAGCATAATCTGTTACAGATCTTTGTGTTTGTTTGAGAAGACCCCAATAATGAAACCAAGTTGAGTGGGTGTGTTGGCCTGCCTGAAGGTAGGAAGGCTCCTCAAAGGGATTCTAGACAGGCTGGATGCGTGTGCTGAGGCCAATTTTATGAGGTTCAACAAGGCCAAGTGCCCAGGTCCTGCGCTTGGGCCACAACAACCCTATGCAATGCCACAGACCGGGGGATGAGTAGCTGGAAAGCTGCCCCATGGAAAAGGACCTGGTGTTGTTGGTCAATAGCTGGCTGAATATGAGCCAGTAGTGTGCTCAGATGGCCAAGAAGGCCAATGGCATCCTGGTCTATATCAGGAACAGTGTGGTCAGGAGGACTAGGGAAGTGATTGTGCCCCTGTAGTCATCACTGGTGAGGCTGCATCTTGAGTACTGTGTTCAGTTTCAGGCCTCTCAGTTCAAGGAAGATATTGAGATGCTGGTGTTGTAAAGTAGGTACCAGGAGGTGCTTGTGTTGTACTCTGGAGCGTTTCCAGAGAAGGGCAATGAAGATGTCGAGGGGTCTAGAACACAAGTCCTGTGAGGAGTGCTTGAGGGAGCTGGGGTTGTTTACCCTGGAGGAGGCTGAGGGGAGACTCTCGCTCTCTACAATTACCTGAAAGGAGTTTGCAGGGAGGTGGGGGGTGGTCCCTTCTTCCAAGTGGCAAGTGATAGGACAAGAGGAAATGGACTCAAGTTGCACCAGGGGAGGTTTAGATTTGATATTAAGAAACAGTCCTGTGAGGAGTGCTTGAGGGAGCTGGGGTTGTTTACCCTGGAGGAGGCTGAGGGGAGACTCTCGCTCTCTACAATTACCTGAAAGGAGTTTGCAGGGAGGTGGGGGGTGGTCCCTTCTTCCAAGTGGCAAGTGATAGGACAAGAGGAAATGGACTCAAGTTGCACCAGGGGAGGTTTAGATTTGATATTAAGAAACATTTCTTCACTGGAAGGATTGTCAGGCCTTGGAACAGGCTGCCCAGGGAGGTGGTTGAGTCACCATCCCTGGAGGTATTTCAGAGATGTGTGGATGTGGTGCATAGGGACATGGTTTAGTGGTGAGTTTGGCAGTGTTAGGTTAACAGTTGGCCTTCATGATCTTAATGATCTTTTCCAAACTAAAATATTCTGTGATTCTATGAATAAGATGTCAAAGTGCAGTGCAAACTCTTTCACGGAGATGGACTGAGAAACTAAAGTTGTGTTAGAAGAATGTAATCTTTTAGCATTTGACTCATAGACTCTAAGGCAAGTTGGTGAAACCCATTATGACCAAACTGTAGGCCTTAACTTGTTTTGTCTTTGCGGAGATGTCTTGAGACTTTTATTAGAGGTTTTACATTAGGCAAAACATTCGGAGATTTCCAGATGCGGTTGCACATTGATACTGTTGGCACTGCTAAGCCAAAATTGAGCCCACTTGCAAGCTTCTTTAGATACAGTCTGGTTTGCTTCTGGAGCCCCAAAGTCCCTGCTGTCATTATGCTAAGAAAGTTATCTTAGAAATTATGGTATCATTTCAAAGATTGATTTTGTGCTTTAATTTATTATTTAATTGCAATAACTTTTGTCCTACCATAGAATCTGTTGCTTTATGGTACTAACTGGGCCAGTCTCTAAGAACGAAACTTTGTGGTACTTGAAAACTTTGTTTCCACATAACTTTTGTACAGTTCATTTGCCTCAGTTTGACCCCATTCTTACACAGTACAAGGGAAAGCTGTGTTACTGCACTGATGTTTATGGATATACTGAGAATACCTTAAAAGAAATTATAGTTGGGTTTGTTTTGTGATTTGGTTGGTGGTGGTGTTTTTTTGTTTGTTTTGTTTGTTTTTACAAAAAGAACTGTTTGTTTTTTGCAAAATTTCCTTTGTACTTGTAAATTTGTTGGTTTGTTTTCTGACTTCAGATCTTATGTAAGATCCTTTGCTTATCAGTGTGAACTGAAGCTGAGGTCTAAAGGTGTCTCTCACATATGTGTTCCCAAGACAGAAGACACGTGAGGATTTTTTTTATTTAAAGGCTTGTGTGAAATGGGAAGGCTCTCAGTTGGAGTCAGTGAGGTTAATCTTGACCTTTGGATTTGTTATGCTGCCAATTATCTGATTCTGTTTTGTTTTCTCTTTCCGCTTGTGTGCCATCAACTTAAGACAACATGAATGTGTTGTCGTAAGTATGTAGTTTTGCTTGCATGCTAGGTATAATGTTGGCAAAAATATAAGGATATTTCCACTCACAGTGCATATAAAAAAATGTTATAGCTATTCATATATTTTGTGCTAGAGATGAATTCAGAGCTGCTGGGTAAAGGGAAATGTAGCTTCTTATGCTAACACTTTTGAAGAAATTGATTTTTTTTTTTTAATGAAATGTTAACACCTCTTCTTTAAGAGTGAGACACAAGCAATTTGAGATAGTTACATTCCTTGCCCTTGTGTCTAGAAAAATATACGAGTTTTAAAAGAAAAAAAACCCTCCATTAAAAAAGCATGTTATTTATACATTACCTAATATGAAATGAACTTCAAAAAGGAGAAATTATCTAAAATTCTGCAAACTACTTTTTGTACTACATTATTTCAAATTATTTGTACATAATGACTACATTTCTGTATAAATTTCTGCAAGTTTACAAAGAATCTACAATGAATCATTCCCTTTTGAATTTCAGATGGCATCCAAGCTTGATAACAGAAGGTACAAGGGATTAATATTTTGCTGCAAAACAACAGTTTGAGCAGGTGGTACTTGATGTTATTACACATATAGGTCACTTGGGAGAGTGCTTAATCACTGAACTGAATATTAATTAGGACTGATTTCTCAGCCAATTTTTTAAAAAATAATTTTTTTTTAAGGAGGGAGGGGGGAACCCACCAAACCTACAAGTCTGGAGTTCTGGAACTTAAGCTTATTATAAAAACTTGTTATAGAAATTAAGATTTAATTTTTTTTAATAGGCTAATTTTGTGATAAATAAGAGCTGCTGAGAACTTCCTGGGTGTGTATCTAGCCTTTCTACTTACTTCATCTTCCTGAACTTTTCTGTACTTTATCTGCCTAGATTTCAGACTGTCCTGTTGAAATGACCAAATGTGCTTGACTATTTCAAGCTGTAGGTTTGCAGAGGTATAAAACAATACTTTTTGGCTTGAAATCCTGAAAAGAAACATGGGATTAAGGTATCTGAGTTGAAAAACTAAACTGTTGATGAAAGCAGAAGAGAAGTAGTTGACTTTATTGCGTGAGTTGCAGAACATGAAGTTGACTTTCTTTTAAGAGACTTGTTTTCTTGTAGTGAGTCACAATTTACTTCTAATTTATTAATGATCTTGTTCTAAAAGGTGTAAGGTAAATTTGCAAGATGCTTTGATGCTCTGAAACATAATATTGATCTCTTTTGGCCATGCATTACATTACATTGGATTAAGACCTCTGAAATTCATCAGTCCACCAGAGGAGCTGATGGAGTTTCCTGAAGCTAATGCTGGCTATTGCCTCTGCAGTGCCTGCAGTACAGCAGCTGGCATTGATATGTTATATCAACACACCTCTGCTGCGTTGTCTGAAACTCCTTTAGGAGCTCTGGTTTTTCACAGGACTCTGTTCAGGAGCTGCTGTCTGTCACAACTGTGCGACAGTGATGCATAGTAAGATTTTTCCCTCTGCACCAGTCAGAGGCATGAGGGACTGCACAGCAGTCCTGTAGAGTGGGTGCTTGGAGGCTCTTCCACTTGGGGATGAGGCATTTCACTCAGAAAACGGTCTTGGAAATTGAGAAAAGGGGGTTGGTCCTGGGGATGCAGGAGCCCCTGGTGTGGTGGGGAGGCAGCTGCCCTGCCCTTCTTCCCCTTGCCTCACAGGGTAGGGAAGAAAAATCTCATTTCTGAAGAGGCCCACTCCCTTCTGAGTTCAAAGACATACTTCTGTTTTCCCCCTGGCTCCCACCAGCTTTAGCACTGTCATTTCTATCCTTTAAGGAAAGGTCCTGGCACAGTATCTTGCACTTGCATTTTCAGGCTGATTCTTGCACTCAGACACTGCACATGTGTTTTTACCTGGGGACATTCACATTAACTGCCTTGAAATGCCTTTCAGAAGGTTGGGCCTTCAGTGAAGGTAACGTGTACCTGACAAGATGCTGCATGTTTGTTTTTCTTTAATAGAATCTTCCTTCTGAGGCCTGATTTAGAATTGGAATTGTTAGGATTGGAAAGGACCTTAAAGATAATCTAGTTCCAATGCAGTACTAGCATCATGGACTGATGATGTGAATACTAGTGCTCTGACATATTTCCAGCTGGATTTTGGTTAAAGTATAATGTCACTTTATAGTTACTACCATGCAAATGGTGCTAATCTTTCCTGTATAGCAGGCCATTCCCTAACTCTGTGTTTGCTCATGGAAAGCTATCAGTGAAATTCAGGTTTTGTGTTTATTGGTAATACAGTCCTGTGAACATTTCCAATTTGAAAGCTGTTGTTCATAAGTTTATTTTGTATTCTTAAATATCATAGAATCATAGAA
>NW_010245392.1:694-7086 GCF_000690775.1 Eurypyga helias | reverse complement strand
CACAGGCAGCGTGGGTGGTTGCCCGGTGGGACCTTTCCCCGTCGGGAAGCAGCGGCGGTAGGTCGCTTCGTCTTTTAAAAATGTACTTCTGAAGCACTTTTTACTTCCTTGATTTTATGTCTTGAAATAGCCGTTATCCCTTATTTTTAAGATGCCTGCCTTCCCCATGGTTTTGGTCTGGCAGTGTGTATAAAACAGCCATCACGTGGGAAACGTCTTCCGGTGGAAGCAATAAATGTATGAAAACAAACGGGGGAGTTCTTATGGGAGTCTGTCTTAGACCTGTTTTTTAATGGAACTGTGAAACTGGCTACGTCTCCTCCGCCTGAAAGCAACTCTAAATCAAGTTTTTGGCACACAAGTTTTAACGGTTGTGAGTTTGATGCAATGGTATATGTTCTGTTTATCATACAGTAATGAGCATGGATGTTTTTGTATTTAAAATACTCTATCTATTTGTATTTAAAATACTCTATTCAAATACTGTTCTGCCCATTCTAATCTTGATTTTTCTCCTGTATTTGCTTTTTATTTTGCCTGGTATAACTGCTTACGCTCTTTGTCAGTTGTTTTCATACCATGTTCATCACTGCAGTGTTTGAACACACACACATCGCAGCCCTAAAGCTAAGGAGGTTGGTTTACAACACACGTACCAGCAGGGTTAAGGCTTCCAGCCCCACGACATTAGAATGTCACTGTGTGAAAGTGCTTTCTTCTTTCTTCTCAGGTTTTTCAACAAGTCTCTCAGTAATGTTATGGATCAGAAAATGGCTTGCAAACCTGTGGAAAGGCCAACTTTCTTTGAAATATTTAAGGCACGTTGCAGTGAATCAGGTACAGATTTTCTACAATAAATAACTCTTATTAGGGTTGCTTTCTGGACATTGCTGTTTTATACACATCTGCTGTACGCTGTGTATTCCATATAAAATGTTGTGTGACTTGTTGGCAGCTTTACTTGCCCCAAATCTGTATTCAGTAATAGCTACCTTTTTTTTTAATATCTCTTTAAATTTTATTTGTAGCATTTTTCCGTAATGTGTGCTCAGTTATTTTTTTGTACTTGTTTTTTAGCTGTGGCTTCCTTATGTACCTGCATGCAGGCCAGGCTTAGTCTCTTGCCGAATGCACCTGTAGCTGTATGATTTATTAATGTTAAAAGGAACCTGCTTAACTTGCCAGTCTGAGTGAAATAAACTAAAAGGCAGATGTATACTTTTAATTTTAAGCAAAATGGGTATTTATCTGCTCCTTGGTCAGTTTTGTTAATGATACAAGAATTTGGCCAGTCATTCTTGTGTGCTTTGTGTGTATTAGAGTTCAAAGCATCTAGAAACTAAATGAACAGAAGTATGACAGTTGAAGGAACTGAGTTTTCCTGCTAACATTTGTAAAAACATACTATGTGGAACATTGATTTTGTATTAATTTACAACAAATTACAGAGTTTTCTTGCATGAATCATATATAGAATGAAGAATTCTCTTTTATTTCCTGGTTTAACAACATATAAACTCACGTGGCAGCCCAGAAAGCCAGCCGTGTTCTGGGCTGCATCAGAAGTGTGGCCAGTAGGTCGAGGGAGGGGATTCTCCCCCTCTACTCTCCTGAGACCCCACCTAGAGTACTGCATCCAGCTGTGGAGCCCAGCAACATCAGAAGGATATAGACCAGTTGGAGCGAGTCCAGAGGAGGCCACGAAGATGCTCAGAGGGCTGGAGCACCTCTGCTATGGGCACAGGCTGAGAGGGGTGGGCTTGTTCAGCCTGGAGGAGAGAAGGCTCCGGGGAGCCCTTATTGCAGCCTTCCAGTACCTGAAGGAGGCTACAAGGAAGCTGGGGGGGACTTTTTACAAGGGCCTGTAGTGACAGGACAAGGGTTAATGGGTTTAAATTCAAAGTGGGGAGGTTTAGAGAAGATATCAGGAAGAAGTTCTTCCCGGAGAGGGTGGTGAGGCACTGGCACAGGTTGCCCAGAGAAGCTGTGGATGCCCCATCCCTGGGAGTGTTCAAGGCCAGGCTGGATGAGGCTTTGAGCAACCTGGTCTAGTGGAAGGGGTCCCTGCCCCTGGCACGGGGATTGGGACTAGATCATGTTTAAGGTCCCTTCCAACCCAAACCATTCCACGATTCTATGTTACTTGCATGCCATTTAGGAATTACTTTTTAAGTGGTTTTCTGTATGTTCTTCACAGACTTAGGACCTATCAGTCTCAACTGGTTTGAAGAACTCAGCGCAGAAGCACCCCCCTATGAGCCTAAATTGTTAGGAGAGCTTGATGGCTCATTTGGCTGGCTTGATCAAATGATTTTTAAAACTCCAAGGGCAAAACCTTCCACATACAGTCAGCTGCCATCAACTCCACTGATTTTTAAAGATGATGATGTCATATTGCCAGCTTATGCTTCTCCTGGAAAAGAACTAGGTCAGAAAAAAATAGGAACAAGTGAGTAATGTTTTTCTAAAGTGGTACTTAAGTGGAGGGCCTGTGCCCTCCAGAAGCAAGGGGGTTGTTTGGTTTGTTGGTTTTTTACTTTTTGTTGTGGTAGCTGATGATTATTAATGTAATTGATAATGCTACTGCAGGAATTGTGTGATTAAAAAGGTTATCTTTGTAGGCTTCTGAAGATCACATATTAAAACGCAGAATTAATCTTAATAATGAATTCAACCTTGTGATAAACTGGTAATGTAGGTGCCAAGTTCCTTGTAGGAAATACTGCTGTATTAAGAGTGGTATGTAAGAATCTTTTCAGTGGAAGACTATCTAACCCTGTTCCTGCAGTGTCGAATTTGTACATCTACCTCTGTGCCCTCCTAACAGTCAGAGAAGCTCTTCTGAACAGGTTACAGATGAGCACAAGACTCCCTTTATTGTCAGAATCATTCTTAGATCCTGAAGCAAAGCCTTTAAAGGTGTAGAACTGTGTTACTGTTCAAATATACTTTCTAACATTGCTGCCGTAGGATGTTGCTGAGCTTCTGCTCAACTTGCCCTCGGCTGAGAACTTGTTTCCGCTAAGTGCAGCTGTGGGGACTTTCACAGCGTTAAGTCCCTAGTGGATTCTTGGTAGCATTTCACAAAGTGCAAACAGAGGAACCTCGTGATTTTTCTCTTTCACAATGGTGACTTTTTGCTGTGTGTTTGTGCACGCGGATGTTTCTTTACACTGCCAAAGAAACGGGAGATGGCTGTTTCCAAAGCTTCTGTAGTACCCTGTGGCTGGCCAAGATCTTATTTTCCTGGTTTTCTTGGACTCGGGAACTGAGAAGCAGAGAGAAATGCAGAAACCTAGGTGTGATTTCTGACATGGAAGTTGTTTGGAAATTTCTGAGCAGGAATTCTTTAGAGTAGCTGCTTGTTCACTGTGTGTGTGGGGGGGGTCACTATTCAGAGGATTCTGCTGCTTTCTCTTTTCCCTGGATATGCATAGCATATAAACAGCTACTGCTACCAGTGACTGTGCCTCCACTAACAGTTCCAGAAATAATTTTTTTGCTTTATGCTGCTCATTTTTATCAAGAAGTGTTTGCCTCGGGTAAATTTGAGGGAAAGCTGGTACAAAAATACGTTTGCATGTGTTGAGTTTCTCCTAAGAATAACTTCTGCACTGACAAGAAAGGCACAATGCAGTATCCTAAAACTGAAATGGAATATGTGACTTGAGTAGTATCAAGCAAATATATACTGAAACATGTAGATATCAATGAATAAAGTGACATAATGAGCAGTTTTGGGTGTGCGTTTGAAATGTGTTTAACATTCTCTGGATATAGAATTTGAACGTGTTCAAAACACTGGAGGAAAAGGTGTTTTGTTGGGGGTTTTTTTAACTACAAATCAGACATTGCATAACTTTTTAAAAAAATATTATCTTTAAACTTCAAAATTGAAATTGTTACTTGTAGTTTTGTATGGTTGTGTTGACTATTATTTTGCATGCTGTAGGCACAGAGAATTTGACAAGCCCAAGTATCACTGGAAGAAAAAAAGACCATGAAAATGAAATATTTGCTTCTCCTCCTGGTACCTGCCACAACTGTTTTGCTGCTAGGTATGCTAAGCATGTCAACACAAATTTAAAATAAACTGCATTTTAAGCAAAAAGAAACACTAAACCCACTGTCTGTGACTGATGTACTTCTGCAGAGCAGCAGTAATCTTGTATGTCTTGTACGTTTACGACACTTGTAAGTTGCTGAGTGAACTGAAAATAAAACACCACCTAACTTGCAAAGCTTCCTTGCTTTTAGATGTTCTTCTGCTCCTTCGCAGCTGGCACATGGCTTCTGTTAACATTACTTCAGCTTCCCAAATCCTCAATATCCAGTGCAAGAAAGAGTAGTAGTGATGTATCGTGTGCTTCTCAAGTAGTAATTTGTAAAGCTCTTTATAATATTTACTGAAATTTTTTTAAGTAATGGCCTTGATTTCTGTATTTAAATGTATGCATTTCAGATAAATCTGATCAAATTACGCATCTTGACTATAATAACAGTTAAACTAATTATTTAATTAAAATTCATTAAGCCAATTTCTATGTCTTCATACAGCATATTAATTTATGGTTATAGTGAAATCAAATACTATTTGTCAGATCATCACTGAAAACTAACTTCTTTCACAAAAGAAGCATTTTACAGTTTGTAACAATCAATTTTATGGTAAGTTTTAAGAGTGACTGATGGTTAGGAGAAATCCACATCTTTAGTCAGGAAAATAGCCATGGTTGCAAAGAAAGGAAATAATGGAGGTGGTAATATATGTAATGTCTGAAGTATTTACTTATTCTCAGAAGTTGAGAAGTGAAATTAATTTTTTTTTAATTTGGTTTTGTTTTGCAGTCCAACTATTTTAAGGAATACTTACAGAACACCTCAGAGAAATAATATCCCTGGTTTGTATTTTCACTTCTTGGTGTTACAAAAGATCTGATATCTGTAGATACAAATCCTTATGTTTTAGGTATTGCTTCATGTCCCTATTACAATGTTTTTTTAGGACCGTATGGAAGCTTATTTTGCACCCCAAAACTTTTGGAGGTAAATATTTTATTTCTGCCTTCTTTTTTTTTCCTCGAGTAGTACATTTACAATTCTGCATAGCAATAGTAATTATTAAATATATTTCTAGGTCAGAACTCCAAAACAGATTTCTGAAAGTCTGGGAGCAGAAGTGGATCCAGATATGTCCTGGTCAAGTTCTTTAGCCACACCTCCTACACTTGGTGCAACAGTGATAATAGGTATTTCTAAAAATTAACAGTTGCCAAGGGTTAAACACTTCTGGTTTTGACACTGGAAGTTTACTTAGTGTGAACTCCTCTTGTTTCGTATTAAAAAGACAAAACTCACCGTGATGCTTAATGGGTGACCTTTCATAATGAAGATCTAAAAGGAAGAAAGGAAGTTAAATGTCATTGCTCTTAAAAAGTTTTCTTCCTTTGTATAAGGGCTTAGGGAATATAAACTTAGAAATAACATAGCAAAGCACAGAAAGAGGGTTGCTATGCACTATTGTGAAACAAGAGAAATTAGGTTAAGTCATGGTGAGTATGTGTGAGTTCTAAGGAGGCTGCCTGTTGAGTAAACTTTTCAGCAGCAGTGTTGGCCTCAGCACTTTTACCCCCCTCTCCCTGTGCCTACTGTCTCATTGCTGCAGTGGGACAGACTGATACTGATCCAACTGAAGACCATATTTCTTGATGCTAAACATCAAGCCTCGGCCTTGTAGTGACAGGATGAGGGGTGACGGGTTTAAATTGAAAGTGGGGAGATTTAGATTGAACATCAGGAAGAAGTTCTTCATGGGGAGGGTGATGAGGCACTGGAACAGGTTGCCCAGAGGAGCTGTGGATGCTCCATCCCTGGAAGTGTTCAAGGCCAGGCTGGATGAGGCTTTGAGCAACCTGGTCTAGTGGAAGGTGTCCCTGCCCATGGCAGGGGGGTTGGAACTAGATGGTCTTTAAGGTCCCTCCCAACCCAAACCATTCTATGATTCTATGACTTAAGGTGCTGCTGTAAGTGGGATTTGATTAGCATACGATAAGCAAAATGAAATATGACTGTATGATTTGTTGATGAAAACTCTTGAGAAAGTGGAAAGACCTGGATCTCTATCCCTCTATAAAACATACAACGCATGTAAAGAATGACTGCTGGAATTGGGAGCCTCTCTTGGGAGGGAGGGGGCGATACTTCACAAGGCTACTGAGTTGTGCCATTTGGGTGTTTGTTGGTTCAGAATGATGTGACCTGAAAAGAAAGGCTGGGGGATGTTCCCGCAGCTTAATGAGCTGCTTCTGGGAGATGAGTTGTGGTTTGTGATCTCATTCCCTCACTTCCTGGATGAGCCTAGTATTTTATAGTAGTGATGCCCACTCTGTGCT
>NW_010245392.1:0-683 GCF_000690775.1 Eurypyga helias | reverse complement strand
AAAGAGTGAGTCACTTGGCTGCTATGTGGAACCTAGATGTCATGTCTACAAAATATGTTACCTGAATATACTGCTCTTCAGGCATCTTAAAAACAGGGTTCACTGTCTCCTTTTGAAATGTAGGTAAAAATATATTTCTGCTCTTGTGGAAAGAAATGGAAAAAAACCACAAATTCCTGACAGAAACTTGAAGATCTCATCCAGATCCTTTGACAGAAACAAACCCAAGTGGTGCCATGAATAACTGCTTGAAGGGATTGGTGGTGGTGGTGGTCTCAGGGTGGTAACTGGCCTACCTACATAGCAGAAGCCATAACCTGTGATTTAGGGTGTTTTGTGCTGTTACGAAACTGCTGTTGTACTCTGCCTCAGCCTCACCTGTGGGGCTTTTTAGTCAGGGCTTTTAGTTAGTTTTTAGTAGGCTTTTGTTTACCAATTTCAGTTGCATGTAAAATAATCCAATGAAAACTCTCCCACAATGTAACTATATTTGAACGCAATCAGCAAATAACTTAAAAGCAAATTAATTGACTTGTCTGTCTGTCTTCTACAGCTAGAGAGAATGATTCGATTTCTGGAGCAAAGCAACAGGATGAAAGAGCTGATACAGTAAGTGGTTTTAAGCGCTGTGCTGTTCTCTAATTTCGTTTAAGCAATTCGGTTACATAGAATCATAGAATGGT
>NW_010245391.1:68935-90542 GCF_000690775.1 Eurypyga helias | reverse complement strand
GGGGGGAGGCTCAGCGGGGCCTGAGAGCGAGCGGCCGGGCCTGCTCCGTGCCCCCTCCCCGTTTCCCCTTGTGAGGAGCGGCCGCCTCGTCTGGCTCAGGCCTTCGGTGGGGGAGCCTCGCAGGGTGCTTTCCCCCCCCCGCCCGCACAGTGCCGTGGGGCAGCTCTTTCCCCCTGGCATGCCGAAGTTTCCCCGAGGAAGGGTGAGAAGGAGGAGCAGTTGGTGTTGAGTCTGTTCACCACGGAGGTGTCGGACTTGTCCCGATTCGGTTGGATAGATGCTTGCTGCAAAGTCTCTGTAGCACTGAAACACTGTTTTTTACAGGCAAAACCACGGCAGCTGGCATTGTCTCCATCTGTAACCTTACCGGCTGCTTTCTGCTCTTTTGTTGTGAAGAGCTGTAGGTTTGGCTTTTCTCCTTGGCTGTGAATCTGTAGCATTGCTCGGGCCTGGCATGAAGTCACAGTTATATTTGGGGATCTTAACGAATTGGTAGTGCCTTTGACATGTTTAGGTTTTATCACAGTAGCTGTGGTGATCTTTGTCTTTCTGTTGGCAGTGAAGAAAGAAGTGAACTAGTCTGTTAAGATGTCTAGGTGAAAATGGAGTGGTAGTATATCCCTCTTTTATGATTATCGGAAAATGATGCATGTGTAAAGATGTCTTGTTCCCTCTCCTTAGGTCTTAGAAGTGCATTTGAAAATGAAGTGTGTTTTGCTTAGAGGCCTTGACAGAATGGAAACGTGTTACAGTTTTTCATATTCTTTCCTCTTCCCCCCCTCCCCCCCTAGTATTTGAAATGTAAAAAGAATTAATTGGCTGTAATACTATGGCTCTTCAAAGGAGGAACATCAGCTTAACATATTAACTCTGTTTACTAATGAGTGAGATCGTATTTTGGTTTGCCATAGTACTATGAATGTAGGTAATAATTTCAAATATTAATATATTTTATACCATATACTCAATAAAGTTTGTGTGCCAGTTCTTCTTTGTGACTCTGAATTCACTACGATTTGGAGAATCTGAGAACGAAGCCTGTAGTGCCAGTTTTATATGTCTGTAAACCTAGTAAGGTGTCCAGGTAGCAGATGACTTACGGAGGGGTAAAAACATGCGAAAAATCCAGACTCACAAAGTGGAGCAGTGGAGGAGTGAGTATCCCTGTCTCCCTGTGGAGTGCTATTATCAGCAAGCACAGGAACTTTTAAAAGGGTGAGTGGTTTTTTCCTCCTGTTTCTTTCCCTCTTTTCTTTAAATTTATCTCATCATCTGAGAAGCACTGGTTTTTCTTAAATGCCTTTCTTATACCAAATTTCCATCTTGGAGAATGGATAGCATTAAGGGCTGGACCAATTATATAGGATGAGCAAAGTTCATTAGTAAATACAATGTCTAGAAGAAGTTGGTAAAGAATCATTGCAAAGCACTGTGTGTTATAGATAGGTCACCAAGCCAGATATATTGTGTCTCAGGTTACTTCATTTTGATGATGATTATTCAAGAGAATCTTAAATAGATCTAAGAGACCATAGAAGCCAGAAGCTGTAGTTCTCTCTCTGTAGAATTCATGAGCAGTAATAAAATTCCTTATTTCTGTTCTCTGGTGATAGTTGGAAATAATTCTGACTGGTCTAAGTAATCATCTGCAGGCTAGCATCACACTGTTCGTCTGGTTGGGGAATAGAGTGTCTGCTGAACTTCCACTGAAGCATGTTTCAGAGCAGTGCAAAAAGTTAGCGATCTTAACTGTCACCATTCCTCAGAAAAAACTGGAGACAGTCAAGTATTTAATAAAAGAGATTGCAACTTTGTTCGTTAATGGTTTTTCTTTCAATGGCACTATATTGATGGATACCAACTTTTCATAGTCCTTCACAGTCACAGCACAGAGTTGCATGTTGAATTCATCTGCCATCCTTCACCCCTTGCTATGAAAAAACAGACACTGGACGTCTTCTGTAAGCGTAGGGTATCGTTCTTCATTTGGTTAATCTATTCCTTTCCATTTCAGTGTGACCAGGAGTTAATTACCTGCTAGCATGTCCTGTAGTATCGTATTTCTTTTCCTATAAGCTTAATTGCCCCAGACTGTACGAGTGTGCGTGTATGGCGAGAGAACTGATCTCTCCCTGTGCTGTTCTCCACCAGGACTGGGTTGGACCCGCAAGTAAGAAATTGTGAGTGCTGGTTTTCCATGCAGGTGTAGTATGACACAAATCCCAATGGAAGTCTTTATTGGACTTACAGAAAAGTATAAAGAAAGTTCTTTATACTTGTATAAACTCCTTTGTGCTTGCAAAAATGCATTTTTAATAGTTGTGATTACATATAGTAGAGTGGTAACATACTACAGGAAGAAAAACGTCTTTGGCAAACTTTGACAGTTCGTGGTAGGTAATTTGCTAAGAATAAGTTTAGCTTTACATGAGAGTGCGGTTCCCCCTGAAGTTGAAAAATAATCCTGCTGCAGGGAGGTGGCTAGTTGTAGCAGGTTTAATCACTAATTTATCAGTAGGTTCTCAGTTGAAAATGAATAATGTTCTTCACCAGAAAGTTTAAAAGCTTCTGAACTCTGTGGGTTTCATCAGCTGTAAAACTAAGGATTTGCTAAGGTTGCTCGTGCCAGATATAATGAACCTGATGAAAACACAGTCGTCTTTTTTTCATCAGAAGTGGCTGTGCTCTTCCTTTCTCCTGACATCGTGTGATGTCATGTCTGTAACATTCCTGATCAAGGTGTGCTGCAAATCTTGTTTAGCCTAGGAGCTGTTTTGTGCTAAACTTGTAAGTTACATGGGGCTCCACAGCATCTTGCCTTATTCATGACAAGCCTGTTACTGTCACTTCTACATTTTTGATTTGTCAAAATAAAAACTTAGGGTTGAAACATCAAGCTTCAGATCACCATGGAAGATGTGTGATTGCGTTGTTATTGTTGACACGGCTGTCTGTTGTGCTGCTCTCTTACAATAGCTTAATGACATTAAGTTTTGTTCCCTCTTGAATACAGATGAAGCAAGTGCAGCACGGGTCAGAGTCAGATAAAATTTTCAAAGGCTAAAGCTCAGCTTTGGGAATAAATCATTTCGGAGTGTGTAACTTTAGAAAGTACTTCAGAGTGCAGTGATGCTAGCAAAATCAGCTGCAATGTGTTATCTCTGCGTGTTACTGCTTGTGGCTAACATTAAAATCTACCTGCCTGGAAACACTGGCTGTGATTTGTAGGGATTTTGTTTTGATCTCTGAAAGACAGACATTAGCCAGTCTTACATTTTATCCAAATATAGTCTGCGTAGAAAAAAAGCAAGCTAATTATCTTTTAGTAGGATATGAAGTAGAGAATACGGCCCTGTAAACAGTGTGTTAAGATACGGCTCCGTCTAAGCATGATATTTACTGTCTATCAACACAAACATACGTCACCTCTGAAGATGTGTCTGTGAGAAGGCAGATGCCTGCAAATGTCAGTCATTCATCATCTGTGGATAAGTTGTTGGCTTACTTTCAGTGTCACTTCATCTCTTCAGTGTGGTCAGGAGCGCTTGGTTTCTGGCCTTCAGAAAAGTCCATTTTTTGTTGAAAGCAGGAAGCAGTGCTTGGAAAAAAAAGGCAGAACTCAGAAACGTTTGTTGAAAAGTGTCATGTGCTGTATGGAATTAGTATGTTTCCGCAGTTCAGGTACTATCTGAACTGATTGGTTTTGTTGTGCTTGCGGCTTTACAAAGATGACTTGAAGCCAGTTTTAAAATACTGTTATTTTCTGTGTTGCCCGATTATAAAATGACCATCATCAATGATTTCTAAACCACTAACATTAAAACACTTAAACAAATACGTAGTTCTTTGAAATTTTGGATTAATTTTCCTAATTTTTTTTCAGATAACAGAAGATTTCCTGGCAACATATCATGCCAACTATGGTTTCCACGCGGATGATACAGACAGTTCGTCTGCTTCTGGCACAGCAGCTGAAAGTAAGCAGCCACTAAGTTCAAAGACATCAGGAGCACAACCATCAGCAAATGAGAAAGGAGCACAACAGACAGATCCAAAACAAAAAGCAGAAAAACGGAAACTTGAGCCAGGTAAGTGACAAAGGGTTTCCCTCTCTGTAGGCTGCAACCTGTGTAGTACTGCATGGAGACTGGAAATTCTTCAGTGCAAAGATACAGTTTCTTCAGAAATTTTCCAGAATGGTTTTAAACTTGTGTGGTACTTCATAGGTATCGTCCTAAGTCCTTATACAAGGTGGAAAAAAGACAAAGTGTTCAGAGCTTTTCCTGTAGGCAAGCAAAAATTCTTAGAAACCTGATGGACTCTGAATATTAGTGTATATTTCCAATATATTGGCGTAATCATATACTGGCATTTCATATATTGGCGTAACTGAATTAAAACTCTGTTTTCAGGCTGGTTTCATGTTGAAGAAGACAGAAACACAAATGTTTACGTGACTGGTAGGTACTAGTGTTTATTTGTCTTCTTTGAGCTGAAAGTGGTAAAAGAGACTCGTATCTGTCTCGCTGACTTCTAATATTACTTATTCAGTCTGCCTCTTGCAAGCTACGTAACGTTATGTTCCTGACTGCATTGTGTCTTTGTGACCTCTAAATTGCAGGTGTAGGAAAGTAACATAAGGGACATACATGCTTTTATATGTGACACTGTGAGCTGTGTCAGCCAAGTCAGTCGTTATTTTTAAGTAAGCTGCAGTCAAGAAGAACAATCTTGGTGAGCTCCAGTGGAATAGGATAGAGATGACAAGTTTATAAGAAGATAGTGCATTGACTATACATAGCACTTAATATTTTAATCTTTAGTTATCCTTTGATTTTATAAATACCGAATTAAGTTATTAGGTAAGAAGGAGGAAACAGGAAAAAAAAAATGCTGGGAATAGAATGAGAGGCAACAGGTCAGCTCAAATGTCTGTGCATCTGTTATCTTTAGGTGCATACACAAAAGTGCCTTTGGGGGTTTTGAGCAGTCGCAGAAATGCATACACTTGAATTCTCAGAGTTCAAACTTTGAAAACTCCACACATTTGTTGAAATAGGTTGTTTGATTTTGCTGTTGTTGTTGTCTCCGATCCCTGGAGGTCCAGTGGAACTTAAGCTTGGGCAGGATAGTTGGTTCGCCTAAGCCATTGTGTCCACTGTGGGGTCAGTCATGTGCAGCACTAGAGCTCTGGGTCTGCATGTTAGGGAGCACGAAGATGGTGCTGTGTCTTACACCTATTAAAAAGTAAAAGGATTTTCAAAATACTGGTATGAATTAATGTTTTAAAGGTAATTAAAAAAATTCATCCCAAGGGCAGTGGTTTCTTACTGTGTATGTAACATTTCATCCTTAAATTTGTTATCTTTCATTTAAAGAAACACAGTGGGATTTTTGTTCAGTGAAATTTTAGGAAAAAAAATTGAACATACTCAACCCTTCTGTTTTAATTTCTTTTGCAGGATTACCTCCAGACATTACGAAAGATGAATTTATACAGGTCATGTCAAAATGTGGTATCATTATGCGAGATCCGCAGACAGAAGAACACAAAATCAAACTCTACAAAGACAAGGAAGGGAATCTGAAAGGAGATGGCCTCTGTTGCTATCTAAAGGTCAGCGGTACACTGAAATGCAGTTTTCCTTCCTATTGAAGATACTTGTGGCCACTGTTTGAGTCACATTCAGAAGGTTCTTGAATTATCTAAAATATGACTTAAAACTTAGATGTCTGTTTTAAAGATTTATTCTAGAACCACACGCTTATCTGCCTGTGCACCTCATTCCACCCCTGCCCTCCCCTTGAAAATGTCCATAGGACCTGCTGAATGTGTCTCTACATGTCCCTGTCTTGGGTGCCAGTGATTAGGGGGTGAAATGGGGGACCTCTTCACCTTCTACTTTGAAAATATCCTGCTGTGTGGCCAAGACTACAGAAGTAATGAGGCAGGAGGGAACATTCTCTAGTCCCATATTTACAGCTTTTCCTTGAGAACGGTTAGGTTCAGAACTGCTCCTGCATTCTGTGTTAGCCTGTAAAGATTTAGGCTGCAGTAGGATTTCCTTCGTGCGTCTCACTGGTGAATCGTTTGGAAAGTCAGTGCGTCCAGGTGCAATCCGCTTGAATTCGGGAAGAAGCATCTGGTGGTATGAAATCAGCTGCCTGGTAGTCTGGGCTAGTTGTGGAATTTTAGTAGTTAGGGATGTTCAGTGCTCAAGTATACCATCTCCACTCTAAAGGACTTTTGGGAAAACATTAAAATTAAGAGTCTCAATGTCTGCAGCTCTTGGAAAAGTGAGACCAGCTTTATGGAAAGTCAGCCTCCTGAATGTTGTTTCATTCTCTCACTTTTAAGTTCATCAGCTTGCTTGACCATTGCATGTCAGTTTTTATGACATACTTGAATTAAATGTATGCAGTTGCTTTTGGGAAGCATTAATCTGCTAAAACAGTGGAGAAGAAATACTGAGTTTTGATGAAGAAAGCATTGCCAACTGTGTGCCAAGGGACTTGAGAGAGATTCGACATTCTGGTTTTCAGTGACAGGCAACTGATTCTTAGAATGGTATTTGTAATGAAATGTTATTGGAATAATTTTGCTCTGCCGTGTGCTTTAAAGCTTGTGTTTTGTTTTATCCTCACATAGAGAGAATCAGTTCAGCTGGCTCTGAGACTTCTGGATGAGGCAGAAATTAGAGGCTATAAATTGCATGTTGAAGTTGCAAAGTTTCAACTGAAGGGGGAGTATGATGCAAGCAAAAAGAAGAAGAAATGTAAAGACTACAAGAAGAAGTTGTCTCAACAGCAGAAGTTTGTATTTTTTATTTCAGTAAAATATTGCTTGAATTCTAAGTGCTGTTAGTAAAGCACTGCTTCCTTTGGAATGCAGTGCTGAGAGTTATGCGAGAAATGAAGCCTTACCTGACAGCAGAAGAGCTTAAATAGTATACATTTGCAGGGGAGGGGCTCCTTAATTAAATGTTGACATAATGAACTTCTTTGACACATTAAAATAATACGTAGGGAACCCAGGTCCTTTCATTTATAGAAGAAAATAGTACAAATCTGAGGAGATAAAGACTTCTTTTGCTCGGCATATGAGAATATGCAAGTGCTGTCACCATATCTAGGCCTACTCCCTTAAGGTAGTAACACTCTGGCTGTCCACATTGCACCGTGCTTGTTGCAGAGAGCAAGAGGTGGTAGCTTCCGTAGGAGCAAGTACTAAACCATCTCTGTAGATTCCCCCGGACCTCTCTGGTGTAAGATATGCTGGGGTTTTTTTGTTGTACCTATGTGTTGATTTTTTGTTACTTAAAAACTGTTCTTCTGTCTTTCGGAACCAAGAAGGTGCGGATTGAAGAAGAAAAAAGTTTGAGTATGTAGGATTCTCAATATGTCAGTGAAAGCAGCGTTCCACTAAACATCGTAAATAGTAATGCAGAAGTATTTTGCCATAGTTAAAGGGAACACAGTCTACTTGGCATCAATTAAAAATAAAAGCAGCTTGAAATGTATCTCCCTCAGAGATACATTGCCAGTTCTTGCTATAAGAAGTCTCCACACTGGAGAGAGAAATATGAAAATAATGAGTGTGCATTTGACAACAGTTTATGTGAATAAACTGTCTTCATCAGGTGTTCCTTTTGAGTTGAAGAGTATAACTAACTGGCTGCTACCTTCACTGAAAATCCACGTTTTCTTCAGCTGAAGTAGCAGATACGAGAAGGAACTTCAGATTTTATTTTTTCCCCCAAAATACAAGATGTTGAGATTTAGAAGTGTAAGTGAATGTGTCCTTTTTTTTTTTAATAGGATTTGAAATAGGCATTTCTACCAGGAGTAACATTTTTCATGCCGAAGGCAAAGTTGTAGAACAGATGCCCTGAGTTACACTGCCAGTTTGTGGCAGTGGCTCTGTTCACTGGAACAAATGCATCTGGCAGCAATGCCTGTGTGAGACTCAAGGTGTTCTTGCAGGTTTGTTTAGGTAAAAGCAGTTAAATTTTACCAAAGGGTAGAGTGGGTCTCCTTCTTTACATAATAAGTCAGGAAAAAATGGTAAAATACTGACATTTTTATTATATGTGGCAGCAGCTGGTTCCTATATCTGAGCTGATACTAGGAAGGAATTAAAGCTTAAAGATTATTTGTTGTGTCTAAGAAAATTCTTTGTTTCTTAAGATAATTTATAGTTTCTCTGTGAGCATTTACTAGCCTTAAAACCTCAACTGCTTTGTAGAAATGGTAGAATTGGATGATTGTTGCATTATTTAGAAGAGTAACATAATTCTTTGTGTCAGAATACATGTTTTAGTTGATGTATTGCAAGAAATGCCAAATTAATGATTTTTTTTCAACAAATACTTGTAGAAACTGAAGAGAGCCGCAACAATATCTTCTTACTGTTGCTTCATTTCATTAGACAGCTGGATTGGAGGCCGGAGAAGAAAGACGGCGCAGCTCGAATGCGGCATGAACGCATCGTTATTATCAGGAATATGTTTCACCCAAAGGACTTTGAGGTAGGAAGGTGCAGTTTGCTGCTGTAGGTGGTGCTGTTACAGTTAACGTGGTCTAAACTGAATTCTAGCAAAATTCTAGGCAGGTGAGAACAAAATTAAACTTAGAGTTGCACGGGGATTTGTTCCTGTGCCAAGCAACTGTTTGAAATTCATGTGTCTATTTTCAAAAAGCAAGACAAGGAGACATACTTTTCAAGTCGGCCTTTTTCACTGTGTATATCCTGACAATACTCCTTTTCGGGATGGAACAAGGAGTAGAGAGTAACGGTATTGGAATGGAGAAGTCAGCACAAAAGCCTTAGTAATAAGTAGCGTTTATTAAATTTGAGTAAGGGCTGTCTGCCAACTCCCAGGTGGCTTTGAAAAATGCAGCATAAAAACACTTAGTTTATGAACTTATAGTAGATTGGCAAAAGCGATTGAGCAAAATAAAGCTGAGACGTGTGTGGTTGTGTGTAATCTGATCTGTGTGATTGCATTGCAGGAGGATCCCTTAGTGCTCAATGAGATCAGAGAAGATCTGCGGACAGAGTGTGAAAAGTTTGGTCAAGTAAAGAAGGTTCTCATATTTGATGTAGGTGTTTTTTACAGGTTGTGTTGGCAGAATTGGTATAATGTGTAAATGTGCAAAACATCAAGGATTCTTTAAATATGTGTGGAGTATTTATTTGGTTTTGTGTGTTTATTTCATGGAAGCTTGACCTAATCTTCCATTACTTTAAAATGAGCTGGTTTGGAAGTGAATTAGTAAACACCTATCTTCTTCAGCCTATGTGAAGGCAAACTCTTAACTCTTTCCAGTAACTTAGATACGTGTCACAAGTTTGAAAATTTATAAATCCATTTAGTTGTAGCCAAACTAGCCGAAACATTTGTTTTTTGTGTTAAAAAGTCTGTTCTGGGTACCAACAGAAGAAAATGTGTCAACTTGCAAATTGAGTTTTTCATGCACCATTGTGTATGATCAAGAGGGAGCTATATCCTGGTGGATTTTTTTAAGACAATCTAAAAGGTCTTGAAATAAAACACAGCATTTAGAAAACTGTTAAATGAAAGTTGTTTCTCCTCACAGCGACACCCTGATGGCGTGGCTTCTGTGTCGTTTAAAGAAGCAACCGAAGCCGATCTGTGCAAGCAAACTCTAAATGGAAGGTGGTTCGGTGGCCGTCAGCTCAGTGCTGAAACTTGGGATGGCATCACAGATTACCAGGTAGCCTTTCATGTTCCTATTTATTTCATCTTCCAAACTGAAAATCTGTTTTAATTTGAGAAAGTGCTTGGTGTTCCAATCCCCATATTCTTCCCACCCCCGCCAAAAACTGCTAGGATGTCTCAAGAAAATCATCCTCAATTATTCAATTTAGCAGAAAATTAAAGGACCTGCTTGATGTTAAAAATCATGTGTTGGAGATGTGAATTGGGAGGATTAGTCACTGGATAATGTACAGATCATTAGTTCACAGTCAGCAGGGCCTGTTGAAGCCTTGAGATATTACTGCAATATAAATGTCTGTGTAATGTTATCTGTGTAAATACTTATTTTTACAAGTGTGACTTTGTAATGACGTGTATAAACATTTCTTGAATAGGTGGAGGAGACTGCAAGAGAGAGGGAAGAAAGGCTCAAGGTGTGGGGATCGTTTTTAGAGGATCCTGATGCAAAGGAGCAGCAACCTACATCTGATGCCGATTCCGCAACGAGTAGCGTTAAACTGCCTGAAGGCAGACAACCCTCAAAAGTTAATGACACAGCTAAGGATGTAAATGCTGAAGACCGTGAGAGGGAGAATAATGGTGAGGGCATTACTGAAGATGGTGCTCCATCCACAGACAGCAGCCTTGCAGGCAGTGATGTTGAAGCAGATACATAACATCTTTAATGCTTTATAAAGCGTGGTTTTTAGGGTGATGTTTGAGTTTATCCCTTTCTTCAGGGTGACTGCAGACAATGTTCATACAAATACATGCCTATTAGAATGTCATCAACTGTGTGCTTTGAAGTTTTCATTAAAAGCAGTATTGAGATTCTAAAAGTTTGTATTAACTGGCTGTTCAGGTGAAGTAACTCAAGTTGCCAAGACTGCAGTAAAACTCATCAGGCTTCCTTTGTTCTAACTATGCTTGTCAGTGTTCATTATGCAAGTGTGAACAATGTTCCAACCCTTAAGTTTATGTGACTATATGTAACCTAAGTAATGCAAAGCTATTACAAGATTTGTGGATTTTAATGTTAATTTTCCTGTACCCCTTAGAACTTGGTATCCCATCCTTCAAAATGATTCTTGTCCTGAGTACTTTGGATCATTTTATGGAACCGATGCTGTGAAACGTATAGGGTGAATGCACTGGGTGTGTTGCTGTGCATTGCAAACGAGAGAGCAGTACCAAGTCACAAACTTAAAGGCAGTGGAAAACAAAGTGGCCATAGCCAACATAAAGAAAACTGACTGAAGATAGATTATTAAATCACAGCATTTAGTAAATTTTTCTTCCCCCGCTTAGGTCTTCTGTTGATGTTTAGATCTTCTGTTGAGGCTGGAATGATGTCGAGGAGACTAGAAATGCACGAGCACACACATTCTAGGCCATAATGAAATCAGACTGATGTTACACTCCCGTGGTCTGTATGCAGTAGGTATGCTTGGTGTGTTGGTTTCATTTAGGTTTTGCTTTGATATTAGAGAAAGGGTTTCGTTTGACTTTATTCGATGATGAGCGTGAGTCCTCTTCACATTTAGCCTTATGTGCTCTTCAGAGTGGGGAGGATCTCCTGTATTTCATAAAATTTAAAGGCTTTTGGCAACTTGAACTACAGCTTGTTGTGCAAAAGTTAGAATGCTTGAAAGTATGCTTTTAAATAATCTTTTATATGGAAAAAACAAATGCTAGCCCTTTTGAGCAATATTTCCAAAAGCAAGGATTTAGAAGACATTCTAACTTTAGATATCTTAACAATTGGCAGGCTTTCAAAAATCACTGTGGGAGAGCTGGTTTGTGTGTAGTCATTCTTAATTTAGAATCCCGTTATTTTGATACCCAAGGGTAGAACAATAGGAATTCAAGCACTAAGCAATTGGAGTATTGGTGCTAAATTCATAGCACGCTGTTCACGTGGATGGTTACTAGTGCACATTTGTAATGAGGGGCTTTTGGATTCTTTTAGTTCATACTGGATTGCAAGAAACCGTAGATGCTAATTCTTACATTTCCATCCAGAAGTGTTCAGAATACTCTGAAAAATGGTAGTCTGAAACTTTGTGCTCCGAGATTACCATCTGTATTTTTTCCAGGTCTGCATGGTACTCCTAAGTTTGACTTGTTTGGGGTATTTTTTAATGTGTAATGGATATGTATGGGTAGCTAGGCCAGCCAGAGCATGGAAGTTAACACTTGCTGCTGTCGTTACAACTTGTATCTGTGTGTGGCAGAATACCTGTTCTTACGACAGAGGTGATAATTGAATTCAGGGGTTCAAATCTGGAGGCTCATTATAAGGTGGCATGGCAAGTTTCCAGTTGAGAGTTGCTTTATAAAGGAGACCTGTGCCCGCTGAGACAGACCGTTTGCTTATACTTACAAGCGTGTGAATTGTATGTTTCTGCCAAACGGGTGTTTGAACAGTTCAGGGGGTTGGAGATCCTGCCTGGTGTGTAGCTGCACGTAGTGGGATGTTCACATTGCGTCTCTGGGTTGTGTTGGTTCTGTTGGTGATAAGCACCACAGACCTTTGAGGGCTGAAGGTTTTGGTGTATGAAGGGTGTAGTTCAGTGTTGTGGGTATTGCTTTCAGTGCTTCTTTTGTTTTTCCAGCTTTGAAATCGCAAGCTTTAGATCTATTAGACTGCTTGGATTTGTTAGCTTTCTTTTTTTAAGAGGGCCTAGTCATATAACACTCTGCACAGTTAAATCACCTGTTTTACAGTGGAATTGCAGCTGATACAGGGGAAACTTGATACAGGGGAAATTTGTTGACAAATGTATAAATATTGTACAGTTCTATGAAGCCTTATCATGGTATCGGATATGAAAAATAAGGTTAGCGTTAGTAAAAAGACTTGGAAAAATAAAGAACCATTCTATGTGCAGTAACCTTCCTCTCTCCAATTGGTGTATACATTGGATTGGCTTGCTTCAGAGTCATCGTGATGTTAGTCTTTTCACCTTTTTTCTCTAGACTTCACGCTGAAGTAGAGCACCAACAACGACTGAGACCAAATGCTTTATTGGCTTTCCTATTAACTAGGATTCTTACAAAAATAAAAGCTGTTTTTCCGTGCACATACGTTGTTCTGAAGTGCGGCATTATGCTCAAACCGGTATTTTCCTTTTGTCTACCTCTGTTACTCCCCGCTAAAATGTAAAAATATATTTTTATAAACTCTTCGCTGCGTGGTTGAGACATTTAATAGTCTGTGGAGAGGTTAATGCAGCTGTGACTTTCTTTTCAGCAGATTTTCGTTGAGACTGAATTCATTTGATGATTTTTTTTTAACGATGCAAATGTTTATAAATCTGAACATAAAACTTTTCACAAGTTAAAATTACTATTTTGAAGTATGATTATGAAAATCTTGTAGCGTAGAGCAGTAACATTTAATACCAAATTTTAACAAATCTGAAGCTGACCAAGCTGAGTTGCTTTCCAAACTTTGGTTTTCCTGACTGAGCAGCATCATAAATCAATCGGTAAGAAGTTAAAACCCCAATACAGTTTTCACTGTGTTTGTTCTTTAATTGAAGAAGTGCTTTCTGGTGACTTGTTTTGCTCATTAGAAGTGACAAAAGCAAACTTCTGGCTCAGTTTCTGATTTTGCTGAGGTTCCATTCTAATGTTCCGGTATACTGCATGTTCCTTTGTCCCTGGTCTTTAGGTGAGAGGTTCATTTCAAGAAAAGGCGTCTCCTTCCCTCCGTGTAGTATGAAAACCATAACTCGCAGCAGATTGAAACCATTTGTGGGTGATCATTGCTGGTCAGTTTTGAATGCAGTGTAACAAAACGCATGTGAGGCCACTTTGGTGTAACAGCAGGGCAAGAGAATTAGCTGGTACTTCAGCGTAATCAGTGTAGATAACCACTTTCTGAACCAGTGCTTAGCTTCAAGGGACATGGGTGGTTTGCTTCCCAGTGAGATGCTCTGCAGTGCTTTGCTGGCAGGGTAATTGGATGGAGTCAGGAGCATTCATCAGACATTATGTGGTTTGAGGAGCATGGCCCAGATCTGGAAACAAAAAGGCACATAAGTTGTAGCAGGGTCTCGAATGGTCATACACAGCTGTAAAAGAGAGGATTAGTTTCATTTTGCATCAAAATGTTTATCTGTTTCTCCTGCTGACTTTTTAAAATCGCTTTTTTTAATTGAATTCCAGTCCCTCGTACAAGTTACATTTTGTATAAGGATTGCAATTCATTTAAAGTCATTAGTATGTTAAATGCAGTGCATTTTAGCTAAAACATGTCCTAGACATTGTTCAGTTAAGGTTAATCTATTTACAGTTACAACTACTTAGCTTAAGTCACTTAAGAAAACTTAGAGGTATTGGATGCTTCATAGAAACCCAAACTTGCCTTTAGGTTTTCCAGTAAGATCGATACCCATACCCTGAATTCTTGAACTGTGTAACCTAACCAAATCGTTTTCAATAAAATAACTAAAAAAAACCCCAAAACCACCTATGGACTTTAATTAGCTTTAAAATTCTTGGGTTTATTTCTGAATCTGAGGAAACATACTGCAGTATGATAACTGAATTCTGTAAGTTGTGGACTTGTGTTGATTTGACTTGTGTGTATTTTAGTGCTCATTATACAAAGCTTGGAGTCTCACTGTCGGGATACTCAAAGTTCTGTAAAATATTTATAGAATCATGAAGTCTTTTGCAGCAAATGGGGTTTTTTTTGCTCCTTCTGTAACACGAAAGCATACTGTTAGATTAAACTTTTCAGTAACTTGACTTGGAATTTTTCTGACAGATTATTCTCTTTTGCTAAGTTAAATTGGTCATCTTCACTTATCCTTCAGAAAACCAACATTAAAAAAACCCAATTTATTTGAATGATAACTACACCTGTGACAGCATCTGAGAATCCCTTGATTTGTCTTCAATTTTGTTTCTTAAAGGGGTTGTGTTTTATACTACCTTTTTAATAAACAAACTCGTGAACGAAGCAAGTCTTTTCTGATGAGTTTTGAGATAATGTATTTGTCTTTTTCCTCAGTGAAGGACACCGCAGCGCGCGGTGCAGTGACTTCGGTTCAGAAAGCACGTGTGCTCGCACGCCAGAGCTTTCCGGCGGGACTCCCCTTGGCGCGCGGCTGGAACTGGTATTCCTTCCCTCTCTGTGGGTTCTGTCTCTTCATCCTGGCTTGCTGTGTCGAGGGAGCTGGCATGGTGAAAGGAGCCGGGGGAGTGACTGTCACTGAGGTTGTGGTGTGGTTTGTTCCTGAAGGGCAAGCAGAATTTCAGTTTTTATTATCAGAAATGAAGATTTTTGGGGTTTCATTTTTGTTGTTGTTTAACGCTTAACATCCTGAATGCATAAAAAGCACTGGCAGTCAGTTGTTCCCTGTACTATAAGGGAAGAGGGACAATATTTCCATTTTTATCCAGTAGTTCTTTGGGGTGTTCACCTGGGAACTTTAAACTGGTGCCACCTAACAACCTCGCGCCAGCGGAAGAGGGAATTCTTGAATGAGGTCTGGAAGAGCTTTAGCAGAAGAAATCCCTGCTAAATGAAACGGGTCAGGAAAGGGGGTCAGGGAGGGAGTGAGAGAGACGTGGAGGGTACTTGCCCTGCTGGTAGGCTGCAATCCAGTCTGTCTCACAACGTGTGTTTATGGAAAGAGCGTGTCAATAAAAGGCTGAGTGCCGTCCCGGGACAGCCTGGTAGTTAAGCTGTTGTGGGAGATGGCAGAGGGCGGATTCACCTGTGGTTGGGCAGAGGGAATTGGATTGTGCTCTCCTACCTTCTGACTGGGTAAGTAAACAAACTCTTCAACTGCTGCATGAAAGGCTGAATGTCACCAGTGTGGCGACTCTGGTCTCCCAGTGTATTTTTCCAGCTGAGACTGGCAAATTTGACCCCGATTCAGCATTTCTGCAATTTGGTAATTTTTGTTTAACTTACTACAGAAAAAAAAAACCCACCCAAAACCACAAACTACCTGTTTCTTGCGACAGCCCTTACACAACAAGAATGTTGTTTTTATTTTCTGAAGATTTCTGCAGTTATTTAAACAGATCCAGCAAAGAAGAGAGAGAAAATTGGTTATCCAACTTCTCAGGGATGGAGACAGGTGATCATTTCCTTCTCACAGATGTTTCATAGTTACACACTTCACACTGACTGCTATAACCTGGCACAGGAAAGTCCTTTCTGACCCTGGCCAAGTTTGGTTTTCTGCATAACTTGTTTATCATCTTACTCTAAACTCTTCGGAAGTCCAGACGCTGTCTGTTGTGTACACATTGTCATAAAAAAAAAAAAACAAACCTACTTACAATCCTATTTTCCTCATTCCAGAAACCTCCTAACCTGGTTGACTCGTCGGAGTGCATTTCATGCATTCTTAGCAGATAGGCTGAAGGAAACGCCTAGTTCGCTGGCAGCTAGAGGCTAGAAAGCATGTAGGGAGTTCATGAACATTGCTTGTCTCCTCCGCAGTCACTGCAGAGCGCACACGGCCTGCCGGGGGAAGGAGCAGAAGCTGCTGGACGCAGCATGACCGTCCCGCGTCTCGGAAATGGCACCGGTGTGACGCCGCGCATGACAGTCAGTTAAGGTAGGAGAACTCGGTGATTGTCTGCCTTCACTGACTGTTTCAAACATTCCCTTGTTAGAAAGATCCTTGATGGAAGGGAATGCCTGCTTGTTAAACTATTGCTTAATACTCAGGAAGTGGTATTGTAAAAACTTACTTATTTCTAAAACTGGATTGGACTGTGTGAAATAAGGAACAGAGAGTTCCCTGTCTGATACTACACTGATGGAAAATTAATAGTACTAGCAAGGGTGGGAATGCGAAAAATACTGTATTGTCACTTGTGGAGAGCCGTCAACAACTCTTAAGCCTGTGTTGACCATGTGTCCTTGTCCACCTGAAGGACAATTACATGCACTGCTTTACCATAATTAACCAACTCTTGAGTAGTACGGGGTAAGCCGAGGCCTGAGCTCCGCTTCCACTACGTTTTGATGACAGTTTGTGGCAGATGCAACTCGGAGGGATTTCTGCCTGGTTTTGCAGACTTCCTGCTGGAAGACAGAAGAATGGGAAGTTCAGGTAACGAAGACCACAGTGCTGCAAGTCCTGGCTCTTGGGATTTTAAGAGTCCTGGTGTGCATATGATCACTCAGAGGACTAAGGGATCACCTAGGTTATGTCTAGCTGCCTTAGGGCTACTTGTTGGAAAGCACAAGAGGTTTTTAAGGGAAATGAGAAAAGAGAAAACCATAAATACCTATTCTTTAAAAAAAGTATTATATTTCTACCATTACAACTACTGTGATCGCACTTCACAGAAGCAGAACAGCAGCTACACACTAATGAACAGTGCTGAAGGAGCTTACAGTTACTGTCACGAGCGAGTTAAACATGTTAATAAAGTGGTACAAAGACACAATGGCTGGCTTGCACCGAGTGAGGAACTGGAAAAATAGACCTCTGGGCCAGAGCTAATGCTTTGTAAATTGTATGTTGATGCGCAGTGGCGGAGCAGTGTAGGAAGAGCTGGTTTGCTGCTTGTTGTCGAGATGGCCTGATACAGTCCTTTCTCAGGCCATATGGTCGCTGATGACATTGCCAAGCTTTCACTGCTTGGGTTGGAATTTTCAATGGCAGGGGGTGGCCTCCAGCTGAGCAACCAGAAAGTTTCTTAACCTAAACAGTGGGTTGCTTTCTAAAACAAGACTGGGAAAAAAATTGTGTCTCTTCCTGTGCTTGAAGTTCTTGCAGTTGTTTGGCTGGGTCGTGCTAGTTCCTGCTCCCCTTGTGGGCCTTGGGAAGGTGCCTGTAAATCAGGAGGAAGGTTTTTCAGTCTAATTTTTCTGTGTTTGTTCAGTTTTAAAGTTCTGAAAGATTGTCTTCTGAAGCAGCTGTTACAGAGTGTCCCCTTGCATTTCCAAACTGGTGACCAACCTGTCTGTGTCCCACCCCCACCACTGTGTTCAGGTGAATAGGAGACTGGAGCTGGAGAAAGGATGCAAGAAGGGCAAAGCAATAGAAATCCTAAAATGAGGACTGAGGAACTCCTGAGTTTGAACACAAATTGGCGTTCCCTTGGTGGAGAAGGGATTAGGGCTAGCTGAGCAAGGGACTATGAAGAGGGGGAGAACTGAACAGAATAGGGGGGAGGTAGAGGTAACAACCAGAACTAGGCATAGAAGCAAGTGATAAACACGGACAAGAAGTTTGCAGATGAAGGCTTAAGCATTAAAAGGGGATAGATAAAGGCCTGATAACCTTAATCCTTGTAGTTCTTAATGTCTGAACAGTTGGCTTTGCAGCCTGAATAGTCTTTTCATGTGTAAGAAATACCGAGGGACCATTTGGAGGCAGCATTTGCAGATAGTTCAGAATACCCTTTGAGACACAGATGTGTGCAGTGTTTATTAGGAAGCTTCTGAGGATTGGGGGGTTTATGATTAGTAACGAAATCGGATAAATGTATCAGAATAGATTAAACAATGCTGTGTATCGCAGGGTTAGTTGGATGGAAACACAGATCTAATGATTCGTTGGGTTTTGTGTGATACAGCTGGCTATTAGCCAAAGGTTTCCCCAGTCTTTGAAAAAGAACAGCCCCCTTTTTGGCTACCAAGGTAAATCAGTTCTGCCATGTGGTGTGATGGGCTGACAATGAGGCTGGAAATTGAACAGAAACAGCAGGCACTCACTGCATTCCTAGCCCCAGCATTGTTAAATCTGATTTTGATTACGGCACAGCGTATGAGCGCTGGTTCTAGCACGAGCTCCCCCGAGGCCAGAAACTGCACAAATGCATAAAAACGATGCTTCTCCAGGGCAAGCAGTGACATCCCTTGTCCTGCTCTTACCATATCTGGCAGCAGAGATTTTTAAGGAGAACAAGAAGGAGTCTTTCAGTCTTCTATTGACTTCGGGCAAACTACTTGAGAGTAATTTCTGCCTTAAATCCGTAACTTCTGCTTGAGCTACACTGTGTGTTTTAGTAGTCTTGCTACCAAAGTTTTAAGCAGCTGGCAGACCCCCAGTGTTCCTAGGTAAGTTGTTCTAAACAAACAAAAAAAGAATTGTTTGTTTTGGTGGGTCTTTTGCTTGAATTTGCCATGATTTGAATTTCCAATAATTTAATTGGAGTGTCTCTTTTTTTTTTTCTAACAGGTGAAGCAACTAATTACTCTCAGAAATCTTTTCCTTGTGGAGCTCTGTGCTGGCAGTGGTCAAGGTACTTTGAACTTTATCTTATCTAAAGTTGTTATGATTTTAAGTTCCAATTAGTATTTTTATGGTTTTTTTCCCCCATTCTGCCAATGTTTTTTTTGAATAACACAAAACCCAGAATTGGACAAAGCATTTTGATAACTCACAGCATCATAGTTCTGAAAAATGTAGTATGTATTTATTGAAAGATTTCTCCTTTCATTTTATACTTAATGTATTTAATATTGGAAGTAGATAATAAGGAAATTGGTAAAGAAAAGGTGCATGGAAGATGCTGAAACCCAGATAAAGGATCTAAGCTTACTAGTAGCAGGAGGAAGATGGACTCATCGCTGACTGTGCGCTTCAAGTTAAATAGTATTTCTTTGAGCAGCCTGTTTTTCTTTTCACAGGGGCTGTTGGTTCTTAAAAATGGAAGAAACAAGGAATCTCTCTCCAAAGCCGTGTAAAAGCAAAGAACCTGTGAAAACAGAATGGGGGTCTCAGAGTGTTGTATTTACGTATTTCCAAGGGGATATTAACAGCGTGGTAGATGAACATTTTTCTAGAGCTCTGAGCAATGCCAGGAACCCACAAGACCTGAGCACAAAGCACAAGGGTGAGACCGTTGTCCTGAAGAACGGTGAGCTGCTTTCCATGCGTGAGCATGGTGTCAGACGGGGGTGACTAGCTTTCACTGAGGAATTTAAGGCGCAGCGTGCTTAGGGTTGAAACTGTGCACAAACAGTGAGAAAATCATGCTTGCAACACCCTGTGTTATGTACCTGGGGCTTCCAGGGTACATCCCTGTGTTTGCTGGGGTGCTTTCCAAGCTGTCTGTGGGACTGTTGGCAGGACTGGGTCCTCATTTTCCAGCTAAGGGTCTCCCTCACTGTCAGATGCTTTAAGTGTGTTATGACTTAATTAGTTGCCTTTGCAAAAATTGGTCTAAGCCTGCAATTGTTAAAAACCTGCCTGTGCTAATAGCCTGTAAGAAAACACATGTAATACTCCTTTGAAAGTATTGTGGTGGTGGTTTAGTCTGCTTTTAGTATGAATTTGTGGTTGATTTTTAAGATAGGCAGCACTAAAACAAATATATTTTTTCTGTAAAAATGAGTATGCAATCTGGTAGCGTTCCCCTAGAAGTCCATTGGGATTTGCCTTGGAAAAAAGTAAGAATTGATGAGACTTCAGACGCTTTCTTTCTCTTTTTAAGTAGATAGCATGTCTCCCCATCAGTGGAATTTCTCTTCACATTGCTCCAAACCATATCCGTCATCTTCTGCAGCAAGCATGTCAAATTCTGATCTGAATTTTTCTGCTGCCGGTATGGCAGGCCAGTACCAGCCATCAGCTCTGCGGAGTCAGCCAACTCAACCTGCAGATTTATGGCCCTTCCCTTCCATCGGGACTCCCGGTCTTACCGCTTCGGTGTACCATCATGCCTTGCCTGACCTGCACGTGGTAGATGAACCGATCTCTGACAGGAAATACGGTTCTCTTCTTGGTCTTCTGCAACAGGAAAGGTGCCTAACATCCATGCAGGAATGTGCCATGAAGCAACACTCCAGTTCTGCTTGTATGACTGGACCTGCTAGGTTACAAAATATAAGTCAGAGTTCAGCTTCTGGGGGAGGTAAGGAAATACTATCACTTTATTCTTTGACGGCATCTTATGTAAAGAGACAGACTGTATTATTTTGTTCCTGAAGTTCTCAAATTGGAGCTGTCTCAGCACAGCTCATAGGAATTTTTCCCAGTAGATAACCCGTGACGTGTACTGTGGTAGTTGGGATTGGTTACCTATATAGTGTGGCTTGATCAAAAAAACATGCATTGCACTCTTGCACAGTATTTTCCCTTCTGGGTTACATTAGGGAGGTATTTTAAGTGCACATAAACATTATTCACAGTGCTAGCAGGATCCCTTCCTTATTGGTAACAGGTATGGTGTGTACCAGATGCTCCCATATTAGGACCAGAAAGGGGTGGCCAGGTAAAAGCCCTGATGAGCAACACTGAATACAGGATGTGAAACTGCAGCCCTTGCCAGAAAGGCCAGGGATTTCTCCCCCTTCCTAGTTTCTGTCTGGGGCTGGCGAGCCAGCCTTGCCTTGTCTCCCAGCTAATTGCTGCCTGCCATCAAGCACTCTGCCCTGCGTGTCAGAGGCTGCGAGTGCTCTCTGCAGTACATTTCCCAGAGCTAATTCATGCAGGAGCGGTGATTGGTACTTATTTATTATTAACAATTAGTAGGAATCCCAATCCTGTGTACTGCCAGCACGCAGAAGAAAGGCTGCTGGTGAGTGAATTCCAGTTCCCAGGAGCTTACATCCCCACAGCACCTAAGGATGCTGGATAAAATCACTCCGTTGCAAGTAGCGTCTGCCTTTGAGAAGCTCTCTGGGATCACGCTTCCCGGCCGGAGCCATGGTGCCCTGTTAGGGTGCGCCTGCATTGCTGTTCCTGGGCGTTACCTGGATAGTCAGCTTGGCACTGGCCTCCAAGAAAAAGGGTTGTGAAATTGTTTAGGGAGTCTGCTGGAAAAATACGGTGCCTCCTACCTGGTGCTTCTAGATAAAATGGAGCAGGCATGTGAAGAAGCGATCCTGAGTCTTAGGTTTTGAAAAATGGGCAGCTGTGAAATACCTACCAGTTACCCAGTTTCTGATTTGC
>NW_010245391.1:41677-68904 GCF_000690775.1 Eurypyga helias | reverse complement strand
TTGGCAGGACGTGGGCTAGAGCTACTGTTTATATCTGGAGGCAGTCTTATCCACAGCTCCTCTTCTGAGGCTACACCGCAGCTATGTTGTTATGAGGACCCCAGCTGTAGGTGTTCTGCTTATTCCTGCTAGGGTGTCTAACGCCTGTCTGCGCATGGAAAAGGGAGTGTGTGGATGTCTTCAGCTGGGGTACAAGCTTTCTGCTCGTGGTACCCAGTTAGGTTTAGCTGAGGCTCTGTGTACGTGTTGCACCAGCACACACTAGACCTTTTGCAGCTAGTAAATGAGAGTCTAATTACTTTTAAAACGCCGTCTGGACTTCTAGGATTGAATTTAAGAATGAGGTTAGGTGCCCTCTTCCCCCAAGGAGGCAATGTGAGCCTGTGAAGGCTTGGGAGCCCAAGGAACCGACTCCTCCAGAAAAGGAGTTGTTTAGTGACACTAGTCTTGGGGTCAGAAATGGAAGCACTGCTAGCAGCAGTGGACTTGTTTCAAAATTTCACAAAGAAAATGAGCGAGGAAAAATTTGAAAAGGAAATTAAACAGCTTGATGTTCCCCAACCATTGCCAATTGAAGTTTTCATTTTAGGATGTTTACAGGGCCTTCCTGAATATTTGGGGTGCCTTATAACACCCCATGTATAAATTCATACATGTGCTCATCCTGCCACCCAAAAAAAAGAACGTATAAGAAATGGCTGGGCTGTGCTCACGGGGAGTCTTTGGCAAGCCCCTAGGATGTGTGCATCTAGTCTGGCTGTGGGAGTCCCTGTTTCTTGGCTCTATCTGTTCAATATAGTTCTCGTTGCGCTGTGTCATGTTTAAGAACAGCTGATATTTATATTTATGGAAGTGTATATTGCTGTGCCAGACAGCACAGAGCTCCCGAGCACCTGTGCTATAGGCTGGGCTGCAAAAGCACAAGGTTTCTTTAGGAACTACTGTCTACTTTTAGCTCTGTGTGGAATCTCTGCTCATCTCCAGTATTTTTTTTTTTTTTTAAAGAGAGGAAAGCAAGCTCTTACCAAGGCTCAGAAAATCCCAGTGTAAGCCATGCCGCTGCAGGTGAGTAATGAAACCCGCAGGTTTGGAACAAATCAGCGCTCTCCTGGGAAGGATAGCTGCTTTGCTTGTGTGTGCAGAATTAAAGATGCTTCCTTGCTTGTTCACAGACTGTATTTCAAAACCTCGGTTTCCCCCCACGTAGACACATCACCAACCATCACTACAGAGGGAAAACATTCTATTAAAATGAGATACATGATTTTCTAACTCCATCTACTTGGGTTTTTGTGGTTATACCATCATCCTGCCCCTTCGCAATGCCTGTTTTGCACCGGCTGCCCAGGCTTCAGATCCCAGAAAGATGGGGCACCCCTTATTTTGTGTGTCAAGCACCCAGCTTCAGGCTGAGGTCCCTGTTGGACCCGTGTGCTAGCATTACTGCAGTTTTCACTGACAAACCCACCGTGCTGCTAGGGGAGGTGTAAGAAATTATTCCCAAAGCCTTCAGGCTTCCATACTTTTAGTCTGTTGAGACTGTGTCATACTGTGTCCTGCAATATTTTGGGGATACTTTGGATGGGTCATTCTGGTTATTTGAGTAAGAGCCCTCTTGCATCAGAGAAAACCCAAAGGTGCAATTTTGTTTGCACAACATCCGGAGAGATTGTGTGGACCGTGGTGTTTGACTGTCCTGATACTGCTGTGTCTTTCAGGTATTCAGATTCATGACAGAAGGCGGGATTTGTACTTTTAGCAACTGGATGTTTCTACTTTACTCTGAAAGAGGAAGTTCTTGCTGTGAACTCTTATTATTTGCAACTGTGAATCAAGAAGGAATGAACTGCAGCTATCCTGTGCTTTTTCTCTCAGTTGGAAGAATACATGTACTATTGACTACTTGGGGAATGAAAAATCATCTTTTTCTATTCAGTAAATAACTTCTAATAGCTGTGGTAGTAAACCTGACAGTGTGTTTGTTGTGAAGAAATATTGTCTAGTTAAGGCTTTTCATGTAGCAGTCTCCAAAAGGACTCTTAGCACTTTTTAATCTTTCTGTGTTTATTCACTTACCATCTCTTGATGAGAAGGATGGTTCTTATCAACACAGTTAACAACTGGTAACTGCAGGGATGCAGGTAGTTTAAATTCGGTGCTGCAGCTTCCTATCGTGATTTGGTACTTCCATGTTGTTTCAAGCAGTCTCAGACCATGGATAAGAGACTTCAAGACAGGTCAGCAAAGCACGTGACCGTATTTATGTTTTGGAAATACAGTAATTTGTAACCATACTTGCAATTCACAGGGGTGTTCTTCAGAAACTACGTAATACGCATATGCCCGAAGGCTCTGTTTTGCCCTCATAAAAAGAATTTCTCTTAAAAGAAAATACTTGAAGTATTTATCTCTAAGGTCTGAAAAGACATAGAATCATAGAATGGTTTGGGTTGGAAGGGACCCTAAAGATCACCCAGTTCCAACCTCCCTGCCATGGGCAGGGACACCTTCCACTAGACCAGGTTGCTCCAAGCCTCGTCCAGCCTGGCCTTGAACACTTCCAGGGATGGGGCATCCACAGCTTCTCTGGGCAACCTGTGCCAGTGCCTCACCACCCTCACCGTGAAGAATTTCTTCCTGATATCTAATCTAAACCTCCCTGTTTTCAATTTGTACCCGTAACATGTAACAGTATATTTATTGACCTGTAACAGTATATTTAAATGCTCTTAAGATGCAGTGCTTGGAACAGAGGTTGATGCTGTGTGCATATCACAGCTGGAAGTACTCAAAGTGGGGAATCAACCAAGTGGGGTTGGACAGCATGGGGGGAAAAAAGCCCTTTTTTTAAATGTGTGTCACTTATTGCAAGGACACAAGGCATCACCGGTGCTTCTGCCCTGAAATAGGAACACTCTGAGCCATCGCTTCAGGGTTTGGCAGTGCCACGTCCTCACCATCCGGCTGTGTGGCAGACCTGGGGAAAGGGAGTAAGTGCCCGGGCAGCCCGAGGGCAGGTGTCTTATCCCAAACCCCACTCACCAGCACCAAGAGCCATCGTGCCGGGCTCCGTGCTGGGCATGCAGGTGCTTGCTCTCCTCCCTGGCTGCTAGAGGAACGATGACCTTGGGTAAGAGGTGCTACTGCTCCGGCGTTTTGTCCTACACCGCCGCAGCAGGATGCCCCAGAGCATCCCTGGGTTTGTGGGCACCTTGTTTTTCCTCTGCAATAAACATAATTAACCCATCAGTACAATTTGCTTTTAATGATTCAGTAGGAATGGAGGTTTGGACATTTCCCAGCAGTTCCCTATGCTGGGCTTTTATATGTGAGTGTGTATAATAGATATACATAAAAATATATATATTCCTCTACCATATTGTTTGTCCAGAGTGGAATGTTCCTCGCTTTTCCGCCCAAGCTAGTGCTGCGTTCCCCATGCTGCCATACCGCCACCGTGGCATCTTCATTCCCATTCCGTACTTGCGCTCTTCTGCTCAGAAGGACTTGGCAGACGGCGTGCTGCATTCAGCAGCTGCCATCTGGTACTTCCCACGGTTATTTTCGGTTCCTCCTCTGAATGCAGCAATCATGGTGGTGACGGGAGGAGAAGGGATGCGGGATGTACCCGTTCCAGCAGCTTCTGACACCCCGAACGCTAGCGCACCTCTGCAGAGACCGCTCCCAAGGACAGAAGGACAAACGTGGGCCTGGAGTTACATTTTCTGGTAATTTACTGACCCTGTCAGAAACCACTATTTGTCTTCATTTGATACCATTTCTAAAGCTCTAGTCCAGGAATAACTTCTTTGCACAAATGGCTTTTCTCCTGTCTTTTTCTGACGGGCAGATGAAATGCAAACTACTGTTCTGTGAGCCCTGGTCAGAGATTAATGGGGAGAAAAACGCTGCGGTGTGTGACGTGCCTACCCTGTGAGGGGTCTGGGGCCTTTTTTAATAAGCCACAGGAACTGCTGTACATTTTTTCACTGTGTGTGTCCCAGGACACAGGCATAGGGGCCTGCAAGGAAGCTGGGTGGGACTTTTTACAAGGGCCTGTAGTGACAGGACAAGGGGTAACGGGTTTAAATTGAAAGTGGGGAGGTTTAGATTAGATATCAGGAAGAAGTTCTTCCTGGAGAGGGTGGTGAGGCACTGGAACAGGTTGCCCAGAGAAGCTGTGGATGCCCCATCCCTGGAAGTGTTCAAGGCCAGGCTGGATGAGGCTTTGAGCAATCTGGTCTAGTGGAAGGTGTCCCTGCCCATGGCAGGGGGGTTGGAACTGGGTGATCTTTAGGGTCCCTTCCAACCCAAACCATTCTATGATTCTATGATTCTCTTCCTCATGTCCCATGTTTGCGGGCACCTTGCTCCGCCTTCTCGTGCGGGATGGCCCTGGTCCAGCTCCTCCACTGATGGCCAGATAAACCTGGTGGGTGGCTGGGAACAGCGGAGCTGGCTTAGATACTCCACCCCATTTTAGTCACTCATTAGTGTTAAAAATAGTCCTGGACTGCAATGACAAACAAGAGAGATTCTTTTGCTATTAAAGAAAAACCTAAAGGTTAAACAATAATAAAAAAAGGGCTGCTGGACAGCTCAGCCATGGTCTGTATGGTCTCCTCTTGGCATTCATTGCCTCTCTTCCCCTTCAGCCTGGCTTTTCACTTGAAGTCAACCTAGTTCTGACATGTCCCAGAAATGTGACGGAGATGTGACAGTATGTTTGCGTTTGTTATTCCTAATGTTGGATGAGCAGCTGAAAGGAACACAGGTTCTCCCGTGTGCCCTCGGACGGGAGGTGGCAGCACTTTGCTGGGAGCTGGGCGGTCACCAGGAGAGCGCTGGCAGACCCCAGCTCAGGGGACTGCCACCTTGCAGTGATGCCAACAGCGGTGTCACCTGGGAAAATGGTCACAGCTGCTGGCCCTCCCCCTGGACCTGATGTCCCTCATCCCTTTCAGAGAAGGGAACCCACGCTGCTCTTGCTCTCTCTTCACGTGTCAGTTTGCCCCATCACAGGTGAGAAAGGAATGCCTCATGTACCCACGTGACACAGAGCCTTTGCTAAACACGTGCTCATCACTGGAATTTTGGACCGTCTTGTGGTTTTTAAGCCTCTCTTCTGGCAGGCTCTGCCAAGCAGGACAGTCCTGCTCCTGGCGAGGGGCATGGCAAAGCTGAGATGTGGCCAGAGCTAGTCAGCACTGGTGAGCTTGTCGTTGTCTGAACTAAAGATGTGATCTGTGTCCTGCCCAGCGCTGTGAGGGTCAGGAAATAGGAGTGATGTTTGCAAGTGTCCAAAATACTTTTTTTTAAAATTTTATTCTAAGGAAAATAATATAAAAAATGGTTCATGTGGGAAAGTTCTCAAAGCGTTGAAGAAAGGAGGTAGTTTAGGGGAAGAGAACAGTGGATTCATGGCATCCTTCTCCCTGGCATGGAGAGCAGAAGCATAGGTGGGAAGGAGCTTGCAGACTGACCAGAGAAGCTTTCACCTTTGCTCCTGAATGTGGCAGCTCCTCGTTCCTGGGTGGGTGAGCTCCCAAATCCCACCTCAAACTGGCAGCCAAACTGAGCCAAGCCCTTTTATCCCTTTGTGAAGGGCTGGCTCTGATTGCTTCATGTCCAAGCAGCTCAGGAGGCTCGCAGAAACCTGCAGGATGGTGCTGCCGCCTGCAGCAGCCTCAGCCAAAGCTGCAGCAAGGGAGGGTACCAGAGCCAAACCTGCCCGCCCCATCAGTGCCTCTGCTCAGAGAGCACAGGGCTCTGCCAGCCTTTTCCAAAGCTGGTGTCAGTAAAAAAAAATGCCCCTTACTTTTTTTCTGGTGTGTTTTTGGGTGTTTTTTCCCCTTGGGCAGTTATAAGACTAAGTGACCGTGTGGCCTGGGTACAAATGAAGGCAAATCTGACATCAATGGAAGAGGCAATTTCCCGGGAAGGGTAAAGGTTGTGCTGCAATCTATGAACCAGCCCTCTTTTCCTGTACTGCCTGGTTAAAACACTGTAGGTTTTGGGCTGGGGGCTCTAATCCACTTAGCTGCTGAGCCACTAAGACCTTGGTATTCCCCTCTGAGTGATCGTGTATTGTTGCACTTGGAGGATTTCAGCAGAAAACTGGTGCAAACTAGTGGGTTTTGTGCCTTGGTGCTGGGAGGAGGATGCTCTCCTCATTTCAGTATCGCACACCGTGTCAGAGGGCTGCGTGTTACCGCACTGTGATATTGCTGTGCAAGCTACTCGGCTGCGGTCGCATCATCCAGATCGCAGTTTCTTTGCCGAGGGGGTGCAGAGGAGGCTGAGGGCAGAAAGTCAGTGGCTGGGCTGTGACGTGGGGCTGCAGGGCCCTCCGGACCACCTTGGAGGGTGCTTTTGGGTGGCTGGAGCTGTTAAGGAGCTGGCTGAGCCAGGCTGGCTGCGAGCCAACTCAAACGCGGTGTTACCCAAAACACGGTCCAGCAAGGGGCCGCCATGAGCCCGGCTGAGCTCCTCAGCACCCACGCTGCTGGCTCGCATCAGCGGGGATAAGTGGGTGCAGCGCTTCCCGTGAGCAACGCTGACCCTGCAAAGCCCTCGCGTCCCGGAAAGCAGGCCGATTCCCCGACCTCCATCCTCACCTCTGTACCTCCATCATACCAACCTGGGCTTTGCAGCCTCTGGGTTTGCCTCTCACCAGAGTGATTTGTGTTATCCCCATCTCTCTTTCTCCAGCTGGGGAATGCTGGGTACGGCACAGGGCTATATGGATGTTACCAGGCAGTATTTCATCTCCTGCTTACTACCTTCCCACCTGAGACAGGGATAAAGTAACAGCTCTGTCGAGGAATGTCACTTTAAGCAAATCCTTCTGCCAAATGGAAAAACACATTGAGCGGATGGAAGGAAACAGACCGTACTGAAAGGGCATCTCTGGTAACTGAGCACAGTCTAAAATAATCGTGTGCTGGCTGCCTGTCGCACGCTGTCTCCCTGTGCCTGGATGGCTGCGAGTGACTCCATTGGGAGCGGAGAAGCACTCCTGGGCTTCACCAGCTACCCCCTGTTCATAGGCTCAGAGGTGACCCAAGTCTTGCAGATACCACTGAACGGTGTGGCCTTGCAGGTGATCAACTCTTTCTTCATCTGTAAAGGTTAGTTACCACGAAAGCCTTGAAAGTCTGTTTGTCTCAAAGTTTTCTGGACCCCATCCGGCTACTGGTCCCCGGGAGCAGCCCCCGTGTCTTGTGTGGCTCTGGAAAGCAGGACCTCTGGATTTGTGGAGGTTGTAGAGCAGTATGGAGTAACGCAGAAAAACCAGTTCTCAGCAGGGCAGGAAGGAAGGATGCTGCTTCTTGGGAACTACCCAAATATCATCAAGTCTGAAGTGTGTGCCGGAGAAATGATATTTAACAAGAGTTGCCATATGCAGCTCACCAGCGTGAGGAGCATTGTGTGCAATCTGGGTGCTGTACTCGAGTCACTCCAGAGAAAAACACAAGGGCTAATTAAAAATTATGGGCAATTAGGAAAGTCCTCCAGCTGGACTTTTTGATGCATAAGGTGGGGTTTTTAACACAGAATAAATGGATTTTTAAAGCAAGTCTCTTGGCTTCAGTCAAGCTGTCACATAATGAAGACGTTTCAGACGTGTGATACTATCATAGTTCCACCTACCACACATTGTTTGTTGGTGCTGGATTTGTGCCATGTTTTAAGAAAAGATTAGCATCAAAATGCTCAGGTTTTTTTCCCTGCCTAAGGTTGCACCAATGACTGCTGATTTTTAAGTGTGCAAAATGCAGCCAGGCATTATTTTGCTTGTGAATCATAAAGGTACTTTGCTAGAACGCAGCGTCAAGGACTGCCGCGCTGCGGGTAAGGCAGCACCCGAGGTCTCTGTGCAGCACGAGGGTGAGTGATTTACTCTGAGCACAAGGGCTGGGGCAGGAGGGGCAAGGGGTGTTTCCCTGCATGATCTAAGCACCTTCTCAATGACCTCTGCATATGCCATCAGAGCGTGAAACAATTGCCCAACACCCACCCTGGGCCATTTGGGCTGTTTTTCTGGGTTTGTCCAAATATGTAGGATCAGGATCACACTTGCACTGTGTTTCCCATTTTTTCCAGGAAGAGTAATACAAAGAGTTCAGTTTATTAGATGGATTTAAGGCATAAAAATCTTTATAAGATGTAAGATGGCATATTGAACAAAGCTGGTCAGTGCATGAGTAATGCCTGCCCACGCCTGGGCAGGGCTGGAGGATGAGCCGGGCCTGATGAGTAGGCTTCTAGCTCTGTCATTCAAAACACTCCGTTACGGACCTCTAGTCTCGCAGGAACACCCGTGGGATGGCGCAACGATGGGGAGGATCAGGAGGCAAAGCCACGCTGGAGCTCACAGTCATGCAGCGAGTGGAGGGATGCACCGCTCATCGTCATCCCCGTGAGGCATCCTCACAGCACAGGCACAAAGTTACCCCCCTCCCCGCATAGAAACCCGTGGTCTGCCCACAGGCTGCATGGTGCTATCCCCAAAAGTAGGTTTGGGTTTGTTTTTAAATTTTTCCTTGCTTACACAGGAAAGCAGCCTGGAAATACGGGTGAGAACTGACGGTTTGGAACAGTTCTGGCATCATCCCGCAGGGTGCTGGTGCTGCGCAGGCTGCAGCAGGCTGCCAGGCTGGTCTTATTCCAGGCAGATTTCCCACGCTGCTGGGCTGTAGGGCACAAAACAACTGTGTAACAGTGACGAACTAGAATTGCTGCCCGTCTCCAAGCAGAAACACTTGGGAAGAGAGGGGATTTAGGGAAATACGAGCATTCTTATCACTCCTCCCTGCCTGGGAAAAATGTTTTCTGTGGCTCTGCGAACTGCAGAGGCAGGAACCTGGATCCAGGTTTATTCCCCTGTGCATATCCATCCCCCTCGTCTCTCATATACACAGCTGCAGCATGCACAGAAAATTTCCTCTAGTGCAGATGGAAAACCCGAGGATCTTCTGTCCCGAATCCGGCTTTTACGCTTCCGAAGACAGATGCAAACTTCCTGGCACGCAGTGGTGCACCAGGAGTTTCAGCTGTGCCCGTCCTGCCCATGCCTCTGACTTTGTTTATGTCAATATGAGCAGAAATGTTGCACATCTCTGCAGGCACGACGAAAGGAAAAAATTAGTGCATCTAGTCAATCTGGCTCAGTTTGAGCGGTTCTGGGATTGTGTTCCGCATCTTTTTTAGCAATCTTGAAAGGAGGGAGAGAAATCTGTCATTAAATCAATACATATGTAAACGAGCATCTGTCACAGAACCAGTTTAACTTCTTTGTGTTAAACATGTATTTCTGTTGACGCGTTATTTGTGACATATTCTTTGTATATAAGGGTGTTATTAAATTGGATTTTGGCTTCATTTAAGCAATTAAATGAGTCAAATCATTTGCAGGATTTTTTAAGCTGTTATGTTGGCTCTTGATGTGAGTTCTTGAAACTGCCTCTCAGCTGACAGCAACCTTTATGATTTATGATTATTCCGGAGCAGGTTTGGGTAAATCGTGCAGCTGATAAACTGTCAGTGTTCGGGCTTTCACTGTCCAAACGTGATGTGGAACGAAGAGCCCCTCTCCCAAGGCTGCATTTGGATTTGGTTTGCTTTTGTCCTTCTCTAAGAGCCCTTCTGAAACCTCAGCCAAAGCAACGGCTTCAGTAACTTCAGTCTAATTCTTTGGCAGCTCTAAACTAAAGTAGCTCTATTTCAGTCATCTGGCATATAGTAAAATTTTTGAGAGCCTGAAGTCTTTATGGCATGAAAGAAGACATTGTTATTTTCCATGTAGGAAATGAGTCTGGTCTTGCATTTCCTGAATGCTCAGTGTTGCCATTTACTCCCTGGATAAACACGATCCATTATTCTTTGTTTCTTTTCAGTGCCTTGTTCAGACCTTAGACCTCACTTGGCGCTCTCTTCAAAAAAATAAATATATTCCTAGCTGCTCTCTTTGAAAAAACCATCATATTGGTGATTTTGCTGTCTGTGATCCCTCATCCTACAGGGACATTCCACCATGTGCAGGGCTTGCTCCTTGGACGGGTGCTGCTGGCAGGGTCAGAGGATGAGCATCTCTTCTTCCTGAGATGTACAGTTGTTTCTCCCTAAACTGGGAAATCCAGCTGAGACGATATGGCTCAGTCAGGAAGGGTGCTTGGTCTGGTTTTGTTAGATGTATATTTTTGGCTGCATAGAGTTTTCACCACGCGTGTGTAGCCCTCTCTGTCTTTGGATCACGCAAATGCTGCCTGTCTCTTCCCTTTCACAGGGTATTTCTCTGATCTCCTGCCTTGTGTTGCTTCTACCACTGTGGGGGAAGGAGGTTGGGAGCAGACCAAACAGCAAGGGTCACCTCCAGCTGCTTTTGCATTATTACAGCACTTGGAGATTATCAGTGCCGTTAGCGGTACTTTGCATGCCCGAGGATATGCAATGTGTTTACACCTACACAATTCTGTTTGTCACTTGTTTGTGGGTGGATTCATCATGCTGCCGGTGATTGCAATAGATCTGTGGTGCAGCTCCTGGGTGACAAATGCCATGGCATGATGCTAGTATGGTAATTCCAGGAGGCTACCTCAGGACAAGGCTCATCTGCTGCGTAGATGCCCAGAATGAAAAGATGCTCACTGATCCCAAAGACTTTGTTTGTCACGCTCTGTTCCTGCTGCAGTCTTTGAACATCACATTTGCTGTGTAGACAGCAAAAGTCCCAAGAATAAGAAATAGATTGAGGCAAGGAATCCTAACTTTTTGCCTGATGATGAAACGGAAGATACTTGGAAAAGCCACCTGCAATGTCCAGTGGAAGAAGGATAATGCAAAGCTCTTCCATGCTCCAGGCACAGTGCTTAGCATATGCCTTAGCCCTCAAAAGGAGGCAGTAACAGTCTGCACGCCAGCCAGCTCTTCTTCCAAAGGTCCTGGCTCCCACAGCTACTGCTGCTTCCTGGGGAGCCGCACTGTGTCCCAGAGCTGCCGTCAAACGGTGCAGTGTGGGAAGCAAACTTCCCACCAGGTTTAGCTTTAAGAAGTGCTACTTTACTGTATTGCATCAATAAAACGAGTGAATTCCCACTGCTAAGGAGATGAAAAGTGTAGAGCAGCTTGGCAAGGATCAGACAGACGGGTGAAGCGGGGGAAAACACGTGTTCCTGTCGCAGAGCGTGACCGAAGGATGGTGTTCCCAGCTCAGGGATGCCGCAGGGGACAGCAGTACACACAGGTCTCTCCTAAATGCAGCTCGCTGGATGCACCTCCCAGTGTAAGCAGTTACAAACTTTGATGGGCACAAGGTGGGTCCTTAATTTTCTTGGTTATCAGCTACTCTCGGAAGTAGGCACGGGGTCTTTGATTTTAATGGAGGATGGCTTTTATGCCTGGTGTCTCCTGAGCTGTGGCTGGGCTGGTCTGTCACCGTAATCCAGCCCTCAGCCCATGTGATGGTGTGGGCTGAGCATCACGCAACCCCATCCCGCATCTTCTAATGCCACGTGTGGGAACCAAAACTGCCGGCCAACGTGCTGCCAACCCAGGTGAGATTTTCTGCCTTGCCCCAACCAAACCCTCTGGGGATGCAGCAGTTCGGGAGTCACATCTGCTGAGTGCTTCCTTGGCCTTAATCACACCCCAGAGCTGCCGAGCGCTGGGGCTTGGTGTTGGCTGAGACTGTATGTTGGGCTGATGTATGAAACACTCCAGGGCTCTTCATCAATTTTGTATGTTAACACCCCCAGGACAGCTATGTAATTTCAAGAATGTTTCATTTCCCATGCAGAGCTCCAGCCCTTTTCCTACCTGAGGCATAACTTCATGAATGACTCGCTGGCACCTTGCCACCCAGCAGGAAGCACCACCTTGCACAGGCTTGTAGTGGCAGCTGTTAGAGAAGAAATCTCCTCTTCTTTTTGGGAAGGAGGAGAAAGCTGTCCCACTACATGAACACCATTTATCCACAGGCTGTGAGGAGGACACGGGAGCAGAGGCTGCAGGTGCCCTGTATTCCTCCTGTGCCATGAAAGGGGTGGACATGTCCCCGCCTGTGTGAAGGGGTTGTAAATTCTGAGCCCTTATATGTAGCTGGAAAGGGATTTCTCAGGGGTTTTGGAAATCTGCTCAGAGGAAGGAATCGGTCACGGCAGAGCTTTTTGGTCTTATCCCTCTTCTGACCTGGAAAAGTGTCCCAGCATCATCAAGGTGGGCACCGTGCCTGGAGCTGGCACAGCTCTGCAACGTGTGCACCTGTTGGGGTTTCAGCTGCACACCCCAGTGTGTGCACAGCCTTGGCCTTGAGCATCCCTCATGGACAGAGGTGGTTTCCGCTCCAGATCCCATGGCACAGCTGAGGTGGCTGAGACGCTGGCGCATCCGGGTGTGCTCCCATGGTCTGCTCTTCAGAAAGAGCACTGCAACTTGCTTCTTACCTTGATTTCAGTGGGGTTTTTAATAAAATCAGCTAGGGTTTTTTAGCAGGTTTGTAGAAGAGGGAACATCACATAGGCGTTACAGTGGTCTCTGTGGTCACCCACGCTATCCTCTGCCAGATGCTGTATGTGATAGTGCCTTTGGCTGCAGCCAAAGAGAACCTGGAGAGCCAGGTCTGGATTTTGGCAGGGACAGCATTTGGCAGCTCCTGAAATGTACTAAAAGGGCATAGCTGGGTGTCAGAGATGCCTGTTGTCTAATGTTAATCCAGATACGGCTTTTCCATGTGGTTCTCAAGGAACTGTGGACCTCAGGCTCCAACCTCCTGGGAGATACCCGTCCCTCCCTGCCGTGCAAGGAGGAAAACTTACTGCACAGTTTCTTCCTTTGAGCTCAGGTATGCAAGGGAAGAGGATTTGAGAGCTCGGGGTTTGTACCAAAAGTATTTTGGGCACTTACAGGATTATTTGAAAACCAGGGCTCATTCTTAGAGACCCAAATCATGTGCTTCTACCGTCTAGGACAAGCCCAGTGGTTTTTCTGACAATAGCAGACCAAGAGGTCATTTCTACCACTGAACTATTCTGAGGCTGTTTTCAGCAGCAGCCAGTGCTCGGAAGATGAACTGGGTAAACATTAGAAGAAGGTTGTGTAATTGCCTGGTTTTGTGGTTCGTGATAGTTTTGCATGGGTGGGCACTGTGGTGTGAACCTACTTTCAGTTCCATTGATGTTCTTACCTTGCAAAACTAAAGAAAAAACTGAGTCCCCCTTTCAACGATCCTGACGACCACCCTAGAGGCTGCAGCTCTGCTACACCATAGGTGGGAATCGGGGGAATTCAGCTTCCTGCACCGAATCCAGGCTGTCACTTAGAAACGGTCTCTGCATCGTGTGGCACTGCCAGATAATTTCACGATCTGGGGGGCTGGTTAGTGGAGATGGGGGAAGGGGGAGGGGGCAGCACTGGAACTCAATATTGCCCTACGTAGTTATTAGTTGTGGTGATTGAGCTCAGGCCTGAGAATTACGGTGGATTCACTGCTCAGGAGGCTGGGAAGCGCAGTGATGCTCCTCAGCAGCTGCCTTGCAGAGTGGGAAGCAAATAGGGTTGTGGGAGGACTGGGACCTTGGGTGGGTTAGCTTGGTTGCCTGCCATATGTCCACCCAACTGCCATCTCACTCGCCCTCCTCAACAGGATGGGGGGAGAAGGTAAGATGGGTCATGGGTCAAGATAAGGACAGGCCAATTACTGTCACAGACAAAACGGACTTGACCTGGGGAAAAAGGGATCTCTTAATATTGCAGCCCCACCTCGAGATACAATCCATTCTGAAATGTTAATTACTGAAGATTAGAGCTGGCATAGTGATTTTGTTTTCTACATCCACTGAATATATTTGGCTGTTTCCATCTCTGCATCTTCACTCTTCCCAGCAACAGAGATGTCTCATTTCACCGGTGATGAAATCGAGACCCGTTATCTAAGGTATCGTAAGCAACCAGTCACAGGCAGCACAAGAAAACCGGTGTCCTGCCTTCCAGATCCCTCCACCAACATGCCCAGGTGGTGAAGGCCAACAGGGTCCGCATCCCGGTCGGCTCCAGGCCTGCGGTGGGGTATGGAGAGGCTGGTGGTGAGCAAACCATCCGGGATGTGCTCATGGGTTTGCTTTCCTTCCTCTCAAACCACTTAGCCCTGTTTCCAGTACGGTTCCCCCAACTTACTGTCACAGGGCTGACAACACTCAATACTTACGTGGGTAGATTTTCTTGTGGCTCAGCAAAATGATGGTAGTTTCTTGATAGCTGCACGTTCTTCTTCCCCTCCCTGAATACTGCGGGAAAACGGTCCTTTTTTCTGTCCTTATAGTTAACGCCGTTTGTGTGTTTTCCTTGAATGGGGTGTTGGGGTTTTTCTTTCACTCAGCAAGTGGCCATTTCAGCGTGCAAGCCTCTCTCATCACGTCTGTGTGATAGTTCCCTCCAGGTGTGCAGGGGTTTTTTAGGCCAAAGATTTTCCACTTTAAAATAAACGTTGCCTTTCTGCTAAAAGGGAATTACAGCCCCTGGCTTTTGGTGACTCATTCAAGCAAGTTAGAAAGGTGTTCCCCAGCCTGGGCTTATGAAGAGCTGCTCTGGAAAGAAAAGGGTGTACCCTGAGCATCATCTGGGTGTCCCCAGGCCTGCTGGCATGATGGGGTCCGAGGGGAGGTGGGGATGTGCTGCCTGGGGCTCTGGCTGAGCCTGGGCATCAGCAGGGGAGCTGAAATCCTGCAGATCTGCAATTTGATGTCAGGATCTATTCCCTGAGCTCATACCCCGCACCCACCTGTGAGGCCGGTACCTCTGGGTCTAATGCAAGAGGTAGGTTTGGAGGAGCCTTTTCCAGATGAAGCTTGTTCCTCTGGTGTGACTTGATCCTGGGGGACCTGCATGTGGATAATCATCTTCCTTGGAGTTTTTTAGCCCCATCTCCTCCTAAATCAGAGTGCTTGAATAAGCCACATTTTTCTGTAGCTCTACAGGAACTTTGTCCACACCTCATGGGAAACTTCTGGGAAGGATGGAGAGAGCTGACACACTCAACGCACTTCCCGGGGACGTTCCAACCACCAGTCCATCACAACCCAAGCGCAGTGGGACAGGAGTCGGAGCAGAACTCCCACCTCATGAAGCAGCCGGGCGAGAGGGACCAGGGCCTGGTGTGGAGCTCCCAGCACGCAGCCGCTCTGCGGGAGCTGCCTGGGTGCGCGCCTGGCCCCTGTGGTAAATGTGAGATGAGCTGAGGTCTTTCAGCCCTCTGTAAACAGTCTGCAGGCTGCAAGATCCGAGAAGCGCCGAGCATCTGCTCGTAAGAGTGACTTGTACCTAGAAACTGCAGCGGATTTGCTCCCAGCATCAGCAGGATGCGGGGCTGGGTCTGCAGCATCTTCTGCCATGACGTTCCTGGAAGGACAGGAGATGTCCTGCTCACACACTGGGGCCGTGATTCACCCAGGCTGGAGCCGTTTCTTGGAAATACTTCTCCTCTGAGCTGAAAAGGGTGGAGGGGAATTCTGGAGCTGGCATGTCCAATGCCGTACCATCACCAATCATGGCCACATCTATTCACCTTGTTACCCATTTTCAAGTGTGCAACACCCTTTCTGGAAAGGATGCATAGCACAGACAGCGCAGCAGCGTGTTTGCAGACATGCATCTCTCTGGGCAGTGACCAAAACAAATTCAAAGTGGGTTTTCCTGGTGACAAGTGTGTCTGGCTGTGATGGAAATGCTGTGCCAGTGAACAGGAGAGCTCAAGCTGCAACACAGCTTTTTGCTACTGGTACCTGAGTTGAAAAGGACATACCTCACATTTGTGGAATGACTTATTTAGACTGCAACCATGGTTTTAGCTTTCTCACTGTTTAGAAAGAGAAACATCTTAAAGACCCTCATGTCGATGCTTCTGGTAACACCATCCCGCTGCAGCACTGCCATGGGAAGTCTCCATCCTCCATCTGGTGCATCCTCAGAGCAATGCGAGGAGAAGCAGTCCTTGGCTTCTGAGACACAAGCTTGACATTTATCATCGTGTTGCCACCACCATTTTCCCCTGCAGAAGACCCCACGGGTCGCTGAGACCGCTGGTGTGGCGGCAGGAGTCTGGGGCTGAGGCCGTGGTGCTCACAGCAGCACGGTGTGCTGGCCCAACGGCCACCTCCAGCCGTAGAGGTCCCGCACGCGCAGTGTGTACTGGGGCTCTGCTGTGCAGGAAAGCGAGAGAAAATTAATTCCGGGTGCATTTCAACACTCCCACTTCCCACACAGAGCTTCCTCTGCATGGCTTAGGCATGAGCTGGGGCTGGGGTGCCGGTGATACCCTTGTCCCCGTGGCTGGGTGTCTCCCCTGATCTCTTTGCAGCACTGGGAAGAGGGAGCTACCCCAGTAGCCAGGATTTAGACCGGGAAGTGCTTTCCCATGTTTGCACGATGGTTTCCATAGCGCCAGGGATGTTCTATTTCCACTTCTGTGTTGTTTCCTTTTAATTTTGCTAGCGAGGCAGCGCTGAGCCAATCTTGCTGCTCAGGTTTCTGTGCACAGGCAATGGTTCCTACAAAAGGGGTGCTGTCCACCCCTGCTCAGGGGTTGTATATGCCACTGTGACCATCAGCAAAACCGACCTTGAGGAGACACATGCAGCCACCGGGCACTGCTTCCTCAGCCATGCAGAGAAAACCTGCAGCTGGGGTCTGTTCAGAGGGAGAAATTCCTGAAACATCAGTGCTTTGTGGGAGTTGGACTTGCTCTCTGCTTTAGGCAGGACTCGTCCCCGGCATGAGTACGTTATGATGTTAGCAGCTTTTGCAGCTTTGGTTGACCTTCTCCCCACAAAAGCCCTTGGCTCTGCAGCCTGAGGACCAGCTCAGGCTGTGCCAGCATCCCCAGGATGCAGGGCAGGCGAGGCTGTGTGCCTGCTTGGCTGCAGGGCTTCTCCACCATCGCCGGCTGCACCACGTCCCCTCACCCAGGCCCGTGAGCAGCAGCAGCTTTCCAGGTGGCTGTGTGGCAGGGATGGAGGGATAGGGAGAGCTGGAGAAGTCAGTAGATGGCAGAGTTGGTTTAGCATCTGCTCTCTGCTGTGTCCCTTGCAGGTTCACAGGGATTTTATGATGGATTTGTTAGCACGATGACACCCCAAAGATGACCATTGCAGCCTGGCCTTGGAGCAAGCTGTGTCTGGGAACTGCTGCAAACCTGCTGCTCAGGGCAAGCGTCCACGCCGTGAATGTGGCAGCAGCGGCAGGACTGGCACCGCGTGGGGAGAGGGCTCCTCGCAACGCCTACGTGCCTGGCGCAGAGCATCGGGGCTTTTGCGCCGGGACAGAAGGGCTGTGGGTTACCACTGAGTGTCTATGGCATGCCAGCGAAGGTGACGCTCTGCCGCGGCAGCGCTTTGCAAGACGTTCAAGAACGGGTGTGCTGCCCCCAACCGTGTGTGCAGCATCTTGGCTGGGCTCTCAGACTGAGCATTACTAGAGATTGTGGCTGCGTGTGGATTTCCACCCATCACAGATCCCTCCTGCCCCCAGGAGCTGCCTTCTCCATGGGGACGGTTACTCCTAAGCAGAGGCTGAGGATTTTCTCCCCAAAGGCCTCTGGTCAAAGCAGTGTTCCTTGTCTGTCCCTCACCTTATTGGTGACTCGCCCTTGCTGGCTGACCTCCTGCCATCACCAGCAGCATCGCGCTCTCATGCTCATCTTGGAGCCGTGCCTGACCCCAGTGATCCGGAGGGATGAGCACAGCCTCCCCAGGGATTCAAAGGCCAACAGAGGGAGAGGGAAGAAATGACAGTGAAGGCTGAAAGGGGATACAGCAAGGAGCCATGGAGGTGAATCTAAAACTGGTGAGGAAAGATCTACGATGAGAGCTTTATGGAGCTCACTGTGCGTAAGGTTTCAAAAAACATGAGTAATTTGCATTAATATTGCTTTAGTAAGGGGAGTGTGGTTTAATGCAGGAAAGAAAAGCAGAAGATTAAATTAGTGGCTGCCAAATCAACCCTAGGAGGTTGCCCATCCCTTGGTAATTTCTAATCAGGATGATTTGCTGCAAGACCTGTTGGTGCTGTGCAGCCCCCCTAGGGGTAACCAAGCATGGCCAGCCTGGGGCTCAGCCAGCGCGAGGGCTCACTGCAAACTTCTGGATGCAGAGGGAAAGGCTGTGCAGGGAAACACAGCTCATCCAGGCTGTGTCTCACCCATCTCCCATGACAGGATCCACCCAAGATCCTTGAGGTCCAACCCAGCCCAGCGCTGCACCTGCAATCATCTTCCAAACTTTGGCCAAGGGCTGTGAATCCCTTCTTAGGGCACAATGCAGTTCCTAATCTATGGGATTTTCCCCCCTTCATGGCTGGGAGCAGAGAGGTAGATGGCCTGGCCACAGCAAAGCTGGATTTGGCCCTGTGCAGCCCCATGGGGTAGGGAGGAATGGCAGCATCCCCCCTCTCCTCCTGAGGCTCTTGTTTGGTTTGCGAGTCCCACGAGGATGGCAGGAGATGCGGTCCTGGCTGCCTTTCGGTCCCGTCCCCATGGGGCAGGCAGGGGAGGAAGGAGCGATGCAAAGGCAGTGCTGGGACCCTCCCCACCCACCCCATCACCCCACACCGTGGGAGGCAGCCGCTAGGAACTTTTTCGCGTTTTGCTTTTCCTCACTCCTACCCTCTCCGTTCGTAAGATGAAAGGGCAGAGCCTCATCAGGGCGTTTCACTGCAGCTTTGATGGTCGCAGGCCCCCGCAGCCTGTGCCAGCAAGAGCTGCTTTCAGCGCCCAGCCGAGTGCGGGGGGTTGCATGGGATGCTCCTGCTCCCTTCCGCCGTGACTCAGGCGGTAGGGGCTTGTTTGGCAGGGGCCGGGCCTCGGGGCTCCCCCCGGCCGGTCGGGGCTCCCCCTGCCAGGCTCTATTTTTAGGAAACCGGGAGAATTAGGTGCAGCCGTCACAGCAAGAAGTTTCTAGTGCAATCTGTGGTTTCACAGCTTTGGTAAGGTTCAGCATCAGCAGTTCAGAGGATGGGTGCTCTCCATGGCTCAGCGTGGCAAGGCTGGCATCGCCACCCAGATGTGGCACAAGCCACGTGCCCTTCAGGGCCCTCCATCCTCTGGGGTGTCACTGGGGCTCCTTCTCTGCCTTTCCCTGCTCTCCAACCACCCCAATGCCCTTGGGAAAGGCTGGCTCAGGGTGCATCTGTAGGGGGTACAAGAGGGCAGGGAGGTGAGGAAGGATGGAGGGAAGGGGGTACAGGGGATGATGACCCTCAGAGCAGGGTGGCTCAGAGGGACAGCAGCACCCCAGTGCTGTCCCTTGCAGCTCTTTCCCACTGCTTGTTGCTGCTCTGCACGGTGGCAGAGAAAGGGCAGATGTCCCCTCACTCTCTGGGCAAAAGGCAGTGGTGATGGTGCTCCATACCCTGCTCTGCCTGCCGGGCAACAGGAGCCTGGGCAGCTCGTGTCCTCGTCTGCTGGAGCCTGGGACTTTTGCTGACCTCCACACAGGTGCCTCCATGGCTGACGGCCACGGTGAGCAGTGGGGCTGCAGCCTGCCGTTACCATCGTAGGGACTACAGCCACTATCTTCAGCTCCTTTCTTCCAGAGAGACATGGCCATCACAAGTACTGACAGCTGCTTCTATCCCTGTGGCTGTTCCTTGCTGCTCTGGACTCCAAGAGCTTTCTCTCATTCATACCAAGGTAAAAAATGAACGGAAACTACAACGCAACCTTTCCTTCTCCGGATGCTGGTGATGTTTTCTGTGGTGTTCTGGCTATGTCTGTTCCCTCTTCCTCTCTGGTGATGGGGTTGTCCTGGAGACATGAGACCTCAGAGGATGCAGGAGAGGGAAAAATCTAAAAAATGACAAAGCAAACGATGAAAAAGCTCAAATTTCCCTTCTGCCCAAGGCTCTGTGCTGAAGGGACTAATTTAGGTTTTTCTCATAGATTCCCTTCTGCGTCCCTCCCACGGCATCACAGGCAAAGTCCTTTTGTGACTCAGAATAAAATCTTCTTTTTGAATGTATTGTTCTTAGTACTGCACAGCACCCAGCTTTTGTTAATTGTAAAGACCATGTGGGGTGAGCAGCACATTTTAAAGAGCTAGTCACGAAACCGCAGCGGGCACCCAAAAAAAAAAAAATCACTCTCCTCATCAGCTTTCACCTTGCTGCCTTCAGAAATGCTCCCAGCCTTTGACAGATCACGGGGGCAGGCAACCGGATATTTTCTTGGTAAACAAAACTCCGAGCGCCGAGCACAAGTGGAGACAATTTGCTGATCAGCGGAAATACCGCAACTAGGTCAATAGGAATGCAAGCGGTGGATCACATTTTCCCATTGTGACACCCGGGGGTTGTCTGGCTGGAGGAACGGTGCCAGTTTGGCTTCACGAGGGGATGGGTATGGTTATGTTCAGAGGGTTTGGGGCCAAAAGAAAACCCTGTTGGTTTCTCGGTGGTGGGGTCATCACCAGATGAAGGTGTGATTTCACCTTGCTTGGGGTTATCCCATACAGGCAGACTCTTCCCTCTGGTGTTGGGTTTTCTGTTCATTGCCCATCATCCTTCTGGACCATGTCCCACTTTCCCCCTCTGACATACTCCCCCATGTCCCTACAGCAGCCAAGCAGTCAAGGATGTGCTGTCATGATGCTGCCTGACCCTCACGTGGGATAATGTGGGTTTTGAGGTTTGTGAGTCTTTCCCCCTGTCCTTAGCATCCATGTGGAGCTGTGAGGTGGCAGCGGAGCATGTCCCCAGGTGCTGACCACACACCCCCTGTCCTCCTGGTCTGCCTGTTTCTGAACAGCAATGGTGATGGGATGGTCCGATGGGGCTCTGCCTTCCCCAGAGCTCGGTCGACACCTCCTGGTAGATCTGGCACTACCGGCTTTGGCTCCCGGCTCGAGTTGGAGAAGCTGCAGGACCTGTGGTGCAGGATGGAGGAGGTGGCTCCCACGGGATTGCTCCCTGCCAGCCGGGTCGGCAAGGGGCTGGATTGCCGAGGTGGAGCAACAGATTCTTGAAAAGGAGCTGCCAGCCTGCCCTCCCCACTGACAAACCTCTACCAGGATCCCTGCTGTCATATTTTCCACCCCGTTTTGCCCGTCAGGGTGCCGGTGACTAGTGACTCTCCATTTCCTGCTTCGCAACACAAGCTGGCCAACCCTCCAGCAACGTTTCGTTCTGGGTACCCAAAACCGGAGTCTTTCCCCATCCTTCTCGCCGAGCCCAGCAGCCCCTCCGAGGCTGCCGTCAGCTCTGGCTTCCCCAGCAAGGTGCGTGCAACGGGGTCAGCGATGCGCTCGGGGTTTCTGACGTTACCGACGTGTTCTTCTCATTTCAGCGGAGCAGTGATGGGTGGCTACCCAGACATGGCTTTGAAAAGGTTTTGTCTGCCAGGGACAGCCCGGACTCAGGAATAGCTCTGCAAAGCCTTGCTTGCTGCTCTCTGCAGCGCTCGTTGCTGTGGTTTCACACGTTGTCATCTGCCTCTCCGTCCCAACACTCAGGATTTGGGGAAAGTATTAAGTGATGAATTCTCATGTCACTCTGTTTCTCATGTAGAGATTTCCCCCAGCGTGAGTGTTAAATTCAGAGGAAAGTTTGAAGAGCCCTAGAAAATGTTGGTGATCACCATGGGGCTGAGGCATGGGGTAAGGACTCTGGGGAGCAGGTGCTGCTCTCTGCCGTGGCCTCGTGGCCCTCAGCTGCCTGCAGTGCCCTTGGGGATGTCCACCACGAAGCAGCTTTTTGCCTGTGGCAAGCTCTCCATAGCAGGGACGGTGTCTAGGAGCTCAGTATCACACCAGACCCCTGCTTGGGGTCCAGGGTTAGTCCTTCCAAATATAATTCCAATTTTAAGCTAAAAAAGGACTAGAAGCAGTGGCTTGGTAGTGCTCCCAGGTTGTGTGGGCTCAGATCCATGCACTGTGGGGCTACAAGCCCAAGGGACTGAGTCCAAAGCCCCGCCAATGCTGAGGGGACACCCTTTTGCCACCTGAGAGGGTGCATCCCCAGCATTGTTGGGGTCACTCCACTCCTATGAGGAGGACAATTCTGTGGGGGCTGTGACACCAGTGCTTCCCCAGCGAGCTGGAGAGCAAGGCAGCCCTTGGATGGCGAGGGTGCACGGGCAACCCTTGGGGCACAGACACCCAGGGGCAAGGACCCCAGGGGCCCCTCATGCCTCTAGAAGGCAAAAGTGACACTGGGGGGCTGGCTCTGGAACTGGAAGGCCTGTTCCAATGCTTCCTTGGCTTGGGGGTGTGACTTCCCACAGGATTAGGGATGGTGTGACTCCAGAGCACCAGCTAGGGCCTCAGCCATGGTCTGCCCTCTGCCCAGACACTGAATTGCTACCCACGAAGACCCTGCTGTCATCCCACACTTGTGATTTGGATGCTATATTTAGGAACACGGTGACTTGTCAAGGTCAAACTCTGGCTTGGTTACAGAGATGTTTTTGCTGTGTTATCACGTTTTGCATTTGCAGCTCACAACGCTCTAACCACACAGGACAGGATGCGAGAGTGGGTAGCGAGCAAAAGCGAATGCTGGACTCCATCCTGCAACACTCTGAGCAGCCCCGACAAGGTGCTGTGTACCTTCGTCTCCCGAGGCCGCCAGTGAACAGTGCCCTGCTCAGTGCCTCGCTCCTTCTAGCAGGATCTGACCTCTTATTTGCTGCATGCACATCTGATAAGAGCATTGCCTTTAGCATGCTACTTTCAAAATAACTTTACATGATGGCTTGGTAACTGCCTCCAAACCAGTGCCCCAGCCCTCCTCGCAGTATGACCTTACAGCCCTCCTCCTCAGCACCCCAACAGAAACCCAGATTTTTCCTCTTTACGTGAAGAAAAGGAGGTCTGACCCTTGTTGTAAGCAGTGAGGACCTGTCTGCATTTACCCTAAATTACTGTACTGGTGGTGCACAGCTGCACAAGTGTTGGATGCCCAAAGAGTCAGGGCAGGGAAGGCTCAGGGGCACGACCTTGACGTGACCAGCTGCTGGCTCAAGAGACGTGAGGACATGGAAGGGACACGGGTTGCCCAAATTTACATGGAGGCGATGCTGGGAGGTCAGCAGCTGTCAGGGATGCCCAACAGCCCCAACAACCTTTTTCATGCCCAGAGATATAGATATAGGTAATACGGGTAACTGGGGACAGGGTCTGAGCTGGCTTTTGCCCTTGAGTGCAGGGTGAGCATCTCACTGGGGTACCAAGAAAACTCCTTAAAACTTGCGTGTCAAAAGTGATGGCCAAGCACCAAGACCCAAAGACCTGCTGTCTGTCAAGGAGCATGAAATCTGTGCCTACTCTGGGGTGACAATGCCCATAGAAATGGTCCTTTCTCCAGAACCATCCAGCCTACCCAGGCAGAGACTTCACTCATGGGGAGCACAAGAGGAGGCAAGAAACCAGCACAATCCGTCCGCCTCAGCCAAACGCCTTCACTGCAGAATCATCATTCTCATGAAGGAAATGAAGACCAGAAAGCCTTTCTTCCCCTTCTGAGAAACAACCAATTTTCCAAGTGCTTCCTAGCCCCTGGAAGCCCACACCGCCATTCAGCAGCTCTGCCTATGGATTCATGGCCTTCATTTCTTTGAGGACAACTTGCTATGAAACCTTCATCCACAGCAGGAAAAAAACACTGGGTATAGTCTGAAGAGTTTCAAGGGCAAATATGAATACATGGAATAAGAACTCTCTCTTCTTCTGGTAGAACGGTAGGAAAAAGCATGGAAGTGCACCAGAGAAGAAAGTCTAAGCAACCTTTTTTTGTTGTGGGAGACGGTAGTGAACAAACCTACCCACTACGAAGAGTTTTTTCCAGGAAGTGTAGGTTGCTGCAACTTGTATCCCTTGAGCGGCGAGTGCTCACACAACAGTTCTCATGCTACTTGCAAGCAGTGCATTTGAAGGAGCCTCAGCAACGTGCACAGAGGATGAACGAACCCTACAGCCCTGCGACACCCCGACCCATCAGCAGCACCTCGCCCAGCACCATGAAAATGTTCATGGGCTTCCTCGCTGTATTTACTGTAGCACAGACAATTGGGACCGTACTCTTCTGTTTGTATCTTCACATGAAGATGGATAAGGTAAGTGGAGAAATAAGGCTCTCTCTGGTGGATTGCTAACATGATTTCCCTTCAGCCATGGTGACATGTGCTCACCCGAAGGATGAACGTGGTAGAAGATGTTGACCACTGGATGGACAGGGGATTTTGGCACTTTTGCTTTAATTTGCCGCTAAGATGTACGCTGAGGAAGAGATCTGTTCCCTTCGTTAACAAAATGAGAATGGATTGATCAAGAAGAGCCATTAATAGCAAACCTGGCAGCCGAGGGCCAGTCTGGGGAGAAGACAGTGTGGTTTAAACACACAAGTGGCTTGTTGGTGGTTTTTCTGGTGCTGTAGTACTTGGCAGCACTGTGACAGTAATCACGAGGTTGTGGGTCCAGAAATGATTTTTTTTTACTGTTTGCATGCGTGAATTTTACCAGCATCCCACTTCACATGCTGTCTTTCTGCTTTGGGAAGAAAAGAACAGTTCTTTCTTAGTACTTTGTCTCTTTTTTTTGAAGAGATGCAGTGTTGGTGATCCTGCCTCATACTTGGGACAATATTTACCAAAAAAGTAAAAAGTGAAAAGCTGGTTTTGAGGTTGCCGTGACTGCAGCCGCACCATATGATGCTTAAAATCACCGACCTAAAGGCAGTTTTCCCCAAACCAGAAAAGGCTACCTGCTGAAGAGATAAAATGTGTCTAAAACCCAGAACACATTCTCCTTACCAGATCAGATTGCCATTGCTGATTTTTAAACACGTTTTCTCAACTTAAACTGAAATTTAAGTGCGTACCTGCTGAGCTTCAAGGGTGGAGAGCCATCCTGAGCTAGAAGGGCTTAAAAGTTGGGTGGATGGAAGGGGACTTTGCTGCAGGGGAGTTGCAGCCTAGAGCGAAGGGGTGAGTGGAGGCTCCCCAACGGAGTGAAATGTGACTGCACGGGGCCGTGGCAGAGGATCAGAGGCAGCTGAAGCACAGTCACAGGTGGCAAGAGGATTTCAGCTGCCTTTAGAGCTGGCGGCAGGGTTTCCAACCCAACCTTCCGCATCCCAGCGCTGCCTGCCCTGAGTGCCCTGCCAGGCTGTGTGTCCTCATGTCCATCTGCACTTCACTGTTTAGCCAAATGTTAAGTTTTTACAAAACACAGGTGTATTTTCAAAAATCAGTATTTTTATACATATATATTTATTCTTTATTTTTGGCTTTCTGGTTTTGTTATTGGTTTTTTTTTTTTAATCTGAAGCTCTAGGCAGGATTCAGCCCCAACCCACAAGTTGTTTTGGTCTCTTGGCAGTTTTTCTGGTCAATAAGCTAGCCAAAAAAATAAATGCCACGCACAGGGCAGCGTAGGGATAAGCGAGCACCCCAGCTGCCTTCTGGGACCACTGGGACAGCAGCAGTGAGCCCCTCGCCCCTCACTGAGGTTTCTGTAAATGCAGGCGGGTGGACATTTGCTATGAGGCTTTTGGAAAAGGCAGAGTGGGAAATTTAAATTCATTATCAAGGTGACAAAAAATAGGAAGGGATCCTGAGCAATCCTCCTCTCATCCAGTGTTGTCAGCCCTGTGGGTGCAATTCCCAGCGGATGCAGGTGCAGCCGCTGTGCCAGGTGGCTGGTGAGAGAGCTTGGTACCCGCAGTGTCTGCCCGGCTCACCTCGATGCTGAACAGCCGACCCTGAGCTTTCCAGGCTGTGCTGCATCGCTGGCAGGAACACGGCATAGCCCCGCTACCAGCCATTGCGTCGTTTCCCACTAACAACCCGTTCACTCTCTCTTCTCTCCCCCACTGGCAGATGGAAGAGGCGTTGAGCTTAAATGAAGATTATGTCTTCCTGAGGAAAGTACAGAAATGTCAGACGGCAGAAGGTCAGAAGTCAACATTATTGGACTGTGAAAAGATTTTAAAGGGCTTCCAAGACATCCAACGCAAGGTACACTGCTGTTCGGTGGATAAAGACCCCCTGAAGGTGGAGGGAGGCTGCCAGGCACACACACAGCTTCACCCCAAGTGTTTTTTTAAAACCATGGGTGCCCTTTACCTTGGGGCTCCATAGCACACACGCTTTTTTACACTAGATTGTTTTTACACTGCATTTTTCCACTGTATTAACATCAGCGAAAAATCACATCCCTTTTTTGCTCAAAATGAGCTTGGCCGGAGCACGTCCAACTGCAACATGTCGAGGGATGCCCAAGGCTCGCGGCAGGAGACATGGAGTTACAGACGCCCTGGCTCTGTGCTCAGATCCCAGTCTGAGCAAACATTGATTTTCTGCTGTCTGGCACCTTGCTCCAATCCTGTGCCGGGTACCTGTGAGGATGCTGGTGGCTGCCTGCCCCTGGGAGCACTTTTACACCCATTTTGCCCAGGTGTCGATGACGGTGCAAGGCTCGGGCCGGGCAGCACAGCTCCCAGCAGCCGATGAGGAGGAGGAGGAGGATGCTATGCAAATGGCAGCCCCCTGGGCTCAGGGACGGCATCGCTAGCTGGTGCAGCAGCTCCTCACGTTTGGGTGAAAAGGAGCCAACCTGCACCGTGACGTCCTCCTGGAGTGGCTGAGGGCTGCCCAGTGGCCCAGCTTGCCCAGCCCTGGACAAGGTGCTCTCAGCCCTTGAGTTCTCTGTTAGGGGGAGCTATGCTGACCAGAGTGGGCAGGACAGGGACATTTCTTCCTCACTGTCAGTGCCCGATGACATCAAATGCCTTCAGGTTTGCATCAGCATCCAACTGACAACAAATTGAGTCTGAGATGGGCCCTGCTCAAGAGTTCTGCAAAGCCCCTTTTGAGCTGGCAGGGGCAGTGCCCGGTGTGCTGGGCAGCATCTGCAGCATGGCTCTCCAACATGGTTTTAAATGACCTGAAAAGGAGGGTTATTTATTTATTTATTTATTTATTTATTTTTCAAATAAAGTTTCCTCATCACATAATTTTAATTGCTGAAACCTTAGATCAAAAACCCTACAATCCCCTTGCTGCAAAAAGCCAGTCAACCCATGGCTGTGTGTGATGCTGGGAAAGGTGTTTAGAGGGGGTCTGCAGTTTTGGGTACCCTCTGCCGAGAGCTGGCAGGGATGTTGGGGCCAAACAGCACCAACCCAAGCAGTGACCAGAGCATCCTTTACATAGAGGCTTTCAAAATCATTGATTTGTGCATCTTTAA
>NW_010245391.1:0-41651 GCF_000690775.1 Eurypyga helias | reverse complement strand
GGGGAGCCCGCAAGGAGCAGCCCAAGTTTGAAATGCAGAGAGGTGAGTTTCCTAGTGCCACCACCATACCCACGGCTTGGGCAAGAGGAATAGCTTGGCCTGGGGAGGGGTTTCCTTCACCAGGGCATGGCATGGAGGCAGGGCACAGGGTTGGGGTTTGGAGCATCCCCATGGGGCCAGGCTGTGAACGGCATGGGGCTGGCAGAGGGAGCACTGGGCATGACTGTCTCATCAGGGCAGGCGGCTCTAGGTGCCACGTTGCCTCAAGTTGATGAAAATCAATCCAGAATTAAATCCATGGCTTTTTTTGCATTGCAGGCCCTGAGCACCATTTGATGCACAAGAACCAGACGTCTCTGTCAGGTAAGGAGTGGGCACATCCAGGTCCTGTTCCCATGGTGGGCAAGGTGGCACAGTCTATGTGGGCTTTATCCCTAAAGGGCTCCACCTCAAAGGTGACTCAGTGTCATTGCTGAGCAAATGCCAGATCCTGCCTCACTCAAAACTGATGGGACACTTCGGAGACTGTGTCCCTGAATTGGATTTGTCCCATAGAGAAATATCATGGGTGGGAGATGCCGCAGTCCCTGCAAAGGAACTGTGCTGCCGGAGGGGGGTACAGCGGGTGCCAAGGTATCGATAACACCTGCCTTTCCAAATTGCAGCGGAGAAGAGGCAGCCGATTGCAGCCCACCTGGCAGGTCAGAATAGCAACAAGGCAGTCTCAGGTAAGACAGACCCTCATGACACGGCCTTGGCCAGGGAGCCAGCCGGGCACAGCAGTGTCCTCCCATCCTCCCCGGCTGGACCCTGCAATCCTGCCCCATGGTTCTGTAAGGGCAGGGACAGGGACCAACACAACTCCAACACTGAGAGCGTGTCCCCAGAGCACAACAAACCTCCCGGTGGTCATGTCACCCTGTGTCACACGATTTGCACATCCCATGCCGGCTGTCCCCAGTAACCTTCTATCAGCCTTCCTAGAAATGCACCACAACAGCTTAGTCTTTACAGTGTATTTTTATAAGGGGAAAAATATTATTCTCTGTATTTCAGAAAACAAACCTCTCACTTTTGGACTCAAAATGCAATGCATTTGCTCTCCTGGCCATGTCTTGCCAGGGTGGCTGCTGCAGGAGGGCTCTGCTGGCATATTGTATCTGCTGATCTTAACATTTTCTCACCCAAAGTGGTCACCGTAGCAATACAGGCTGGCTGGTGACTTTATAGTCACAGCAATGATTTCGGCAAGCTGCACTTATTCACAGCCATGGCCACGTTGGGTTTGAGAAATGCATGCGAGTCCATTTGCGTTCGCGCATCCCTCTGCACAGTCTGCGGTTGCTCTTGCAGCTCCATCCCCCAGCGTAGCCTTAGCTAAGGGACATCCTGCAAGAGCAAGGATTACCAAAGTGAGTAAGAGCTTGCAAGGTCAGTCTCAATCTGGCAAGGATTTTGCAATCTGAGTGCTTTTGATTTAATTCTGGAGTAACTGCCAGTAATCAGCAACTGCTCTTTCCACCTCTGATGCAGCATTTCACCCAGAGCTCAGTCTACCTGTGGAAAGCTTAGAGTTAGATAAGATCAAAGAAGTGAGAAACTCACTGCATTTTAAAACTCCCTGCTGAAGCACTTATTGAGCCTATAAAGCAGGTTGAAATTTCCCAGAGAGCAGCAGCTGCCTGGAGCTTGGCTCTGCACCTCGGCAGTTGGGCACAGAGGAAACATCCCCGTGGGATGCACAGGCATGGACAATGGGCTGTGTGGCTCACCCGTGACCACCCGTGCCACCCCGCTGCAGGGACTAGGACTCTGGGCTGGGACAGTTGAACCTGTTATTGCCCTTAGAGGTTGCTCACCCTCGTTGCTCTCACAAGTGTCTCTGTAGGCTGCAGAAGTTGGAGGTGCAAAATTCCTCCCGCAGGTTGTAGCTGAGCTCAACCCCTATGGCCATGGCTTCCTTCCTGATCCCTGCATTGACCTATCCATATCTACTCCATCGGTGTGCATGTTCACAAGCTGCTCTGATGCCACCCATAGAGCCCCCACAGCCATGCCAGTCGCAGGTCTGCATGGGCAGTGGTCCTGGTGGTGGGAGGCAGCAGTTGCCATGCAAAACCCTTCCAGCCCTGCACCCTGCCAGGGACCAAATCTCTGGGATAATTATTTCTGTGCTTCCTTGGTGAAGACTCTCCTTCTCCAGAGGTCAAGTGGAGAAAGGACTTTGGAGGAAAGGCAGCACCCAGTTTGGAAAAACTGGGTGCCCTGGGATGGGTGCCTCTGAAGATAGGGGTTGCAGTATGTTTTGGCAGTTGTCTGAGGGCTCTGGGGTTGTGCCACTGAAATCTGTGGAGATAACAACCCTACAGGGGTGGACACACGGGTGTTGGGCCCGTGATGGCAACTGTGTGCAATCTTCCACTCTATTTCCACTTGGATGGATGAAGGAAGCAAAACGCTTCTCTGCTTGCATAACCGATTCAAGGGTGCCAAGGTCAATGACCAGACACATGGGTTGAACATGTCCTGGACTCAGGGAAGGAGATCCTGCTCTCCTGGGCTGGGGATGGTGTCTTGGGATGGGTAGGACCCAGCCCCACACTCTGCAGCAGACAGAGGCTGTGATGCCATATGTCTGTGGGGTGTCCCCCCAAAATCAGCCTGCCAAACTGGATGTCTCCTTCTCCCAGCTCATCTGCCATGCTTTCCCCCTGCAGTGCTAGAGTGGAAGACAACGATGTACGGCCCCACGAACAACAACGCAATATCCTACCAGGAAGGGAAGCTGAAGGTGAAGGAAGCAGGTCTCTACTACATCTACTCCCAAGTCAGCTTCTGCACCAAGGCAGCGACTTCGGCACCCTTCACCCTCTATATTTATTTGTATCTCCCCATGGAAGAGGACCGGCTCTTGCTGAAGGGACTAGACACACACAGCACCTCCAAATCTTTCTGTGACCTCCAGTCCATCCGGGAAGGAGGTGTCTTCAAACTCCGTGAAGGTGACATGGTCTTTGTCAATGTGACAGACTCAACGCGAGTGAGCTACAGCCACGGCAGCACCTACTTCGGCATCTTCAAGCTGCAATGAGTCGGGGGATCCAGCCCGACTTTTTTGAGCAAAGTGGCTTTCCCTGTTTCCCCTATTTATGTTCCTCTGTATCTTTGTTTGTCTTGTTTCTTAATTTGTATATTTTGTTATTTATTAATGAAGGCCAAGGGGGCCCTGAGAACACACATGGAACAAAGTTTGAAGTTGTTGTTTGCCCTTCACTTTTTTCTTTCATTGCCGATGGTTTGGTATGTGCTGGTGCCGTGTTGTCTGGATCCACCAAGTCCCGCGCACCTGGCAGGGTGGATGTCCCCGTTATGTCACAAAAGCTTTATTTAGCAAACTCTACCATCAACGTTTCTTTCCTAACAATGTAGGATGGCTCAGGGCGCTCCAGCCAAGCTATTTCATACATATCTCCCGTACCCATCTGCTTACAGAACATCAACGGAAAAACATTAAAAGGCTTAGGAACGTCTCCTCTAAAGCAATCAATCAGCCCAGCGCTGTCCTTACGTGGTAGCTGCCGGTGATGCATCCTTGCCACTCTGTCTGCTTTACCTCGAGAACCCCCTTTTTTCCACCCATGCCTATCTATAAAACTCAACCAGCCTTCTTGTTTAGGGCGACACTATCTCGGCCAGATCCGCGCTGGGTGATATTTGCCCCACATCAGAGCTGAGTGGGGGGCTGCAGATTTCAACCCGGAGCGCTGGTACGGTGCTGGTTGTGCTCTGTTCTTGGTGAATCGAATCTGCTTGCGAGACTGTCCTTCTCCCACCTCTGCAGGTAGAGGACCCTCTGGCTGTGGACTGTTTCACCACCCTGTGGAAGGGGCACTGGTCATCCCTGTCAAATTTGGACCTGGCTCCTCCCCTGGGAGGAGGACTGGGAAAGTATAGGAGCGGCAGCACCAGCTGCTTCTTCCCAAGATGTGTGTGCAGAGCATCTTCTGGGTGTCCTCAGGGAGGACATGTCCACAGCAGCACCTTTCCTGGAGCTCCAGGAGAGCAGAACCGTGCTGGTGGGCAGGACCCCCTCTTGGGTACAGGAGACCTGGATGATGCAGCACACTGGGGTCTCCCTCACCCTCCTCCCCAGTCTGGCCCACAGGGAGGGTGGGCAGGGCCATAAGCAGAGCACAAGGGTGTTGATGCTGCATTATGTAAAGCCATCTAAAGCTGCCAAGGCTGGTAAGCCTGGAGGACTTGGCTACTCAGGTCACACTTGTTGGGATGCAACAGTTTGGAAATAGTCCTGGAAGCCAGTAGGTTTGCAAGTGGAAGAGATTTCAGATTTGGGCAGTTCTTAGGGTTTGCTTGGCTGGAGGTTGCAGGTCTGGTTCTACCACAGTGCCTGAGTGCTGTCACTGGTGGGATGGACAGGGCAGCCTTTGCACAGCTCATTGCAGTGCTGAGTGCCTGGCACAGCCCTCTCCCAAAATCAGCAGAGGAGAGCTCAGAGCCTATCGGGTTTTATGATCATTTAATGCGTATTTGTTTGTTGTTCTCCAGAATTGCACAACTCCATCAGGGAATGGACCACTCTTGACCGATGCCATGTATAAAATTATTTAATTAAAACTGTCTTATGTCAGTGGAGAGGGAGGGCCTGCATGCCAAGGGACTGTGCATGGCCACAGCTGTGTTTGCAGCATATTTTGATGTTCCCATTCCCCCTACCCGAGTATGAGGTTTTGCCCACTGTGGCAACTAATACAGTTTCCGAATAAAGAGATTGGGTGCTTTGTATGCTTTGAATGCTGCTCACCCTTCTCAGCCCCACACTGGGATTTCCCAGGGTCCTGCTTGGCCTCTGGGGACCAAGAGGGCAGCAAATCCAGTTGCAAAAGTCTCCCAGGACAGCCCTCCTACCCCACTCCTTGAGGCATCTTGGGGTGCCAGGGCCGGGCAGAGCCGGGGGCACTTTGGCTGGAAGAGGGAGCAGGGAAGGCAGTGAGGCACCAGGGCTGGAGCCTCCGGCACAGCTGTGGAGCAGATTGTGGGGCTAATTAAAGGGGATTTAGGACAGCTGGCTGGAAGAGGATTATTCCTGCCTGCCCTAAAGGTGTGGAGCCTGCAGAGATGTCTGTGGTTTGGAACAGAGGGATGGATGCTGCACCAGGTAGGAATCTGTGGCACCTGCGCATTGGGCAGCAGGGGTTGGGTGGCTGCCTCTTGCATGGTTGTGTGCCCCCCTGCATCCCCACCACTGCCAAAACCCAGCTGGCCCCTGTGGGATGGGCTGCTGGAGGCAGCACTGGTGCGGGTGGGGAGCCCCAGACCTCTGTGGGGAAGTGGAGGTGCCCAGCCCAGCGGGAGTGCAGTGGGAGTCCCAGGAGAAAACAAAGACCATGCCAACTGGCATGGCCTGGGAAAGAGGAAAAGCCAGCCAGGAAGGAGTGTGTGGGGAGAGCTCAGGGGAGCATATGCGTGGCTGCTCTCAGGAGCCCAAAACCTTGGGGAGGAGAAATGCTGTCAGTTGTGGATGAAAGAAAAATGCGATCGGTGCACACCCCTGAAAACCCCGCAGCTTTAGTGACTGGGAGTACCCGCAGAGGGTTTGGGCTGGGCTGTGATCCCCAAATCACTGAGAGGGGATCTAGGACTAGCAAATTGCGTGGAGCAATAGATTTCCATGCATGGCTGGGGGAAACAATTAGAAAGGGGAGAAGAAAACAAACAAACAAAAAAGGCATAAACCAACTCAATTTCCGCCTCCCCTGCCCGTGCTGCTGCCTTTCCCGGGGCTTTTGTTTCTTGCCTCTGTTTCTTTGCTTGCCAAAAATAGCCCGTGGGATTCAGACATGAGGTAGTGTGTGGGAGGGGAGGAGATGTGATTGCTACCATCCAGCTGTGGCCTTCTCCTGAGCAGCTTTGTTCTCCTTCCCCTGCCCGGTGCCGTGGCAGGCACAGGTTTCCTCTCCCCGTGGAAAGTTCGGAGGTCGTCAATACATTGCTTTTTCCCTTGACGTGAGGCCTCTCTGTCACTCCTCGGGCTGTGGATTTTACAGTGTCTGAACTGATTTTCTTTCTTCTTTCTAAGAAGGGAGAAGGGGGTGTGAGGGTGATGAGTACTTGGGGGATGTCAGCAGAACCGTCACAGGGAGGGTCATGGATGAGGAGCAGCAGCAGGAGCAAGCAGCGGCATGATTTGCTGGGAAAGGTTTTTTCTTAGTTTTGTGTAAGAAATGAGATTTTGTTTTGTTCATTTCCTAGATAATAAGTTTGTGATGCTGGTTTCCAATCAAGGTCTGGCCAGCTTGTGCCACTGAGCTCAGGGCTGCTGGAGAGCATGAGCTGGAGGAGGGCTGTCCACGTGCTGCGTGGCTGTGCACGGTGGCTGATCAGGTGACAAGCCTGTCCTAGCGTCTCTGTGCACTGCTTTGTGGTCTCTTTTTTTTTTTTTTTAAATCTCCCTCCCCAGTTAGGCACTGTGTGCCAGCCTTGCCTCGGCACCCCTTGCTCAGTGCCAGCTCCCCCCAGCCCTTCCTCCTGGTTGGGGCAGGGTCCCCATTGGCAGGTCTCCATCTCTTTCTAGGAGATGCCTCCATCTCTTCTCAGAAGCCAAGCCCTCTGCATGCAGTGTTTTGGGCTGCGCAGGTTAAGTTGGGGTTTTTTTCCTGTTATTTTCACATTCATGGTCATTTGGAGTACAGCTCTGTTGTTTGGAGGATGCTGGTGCTGCCTGCATTGGAGATGGGTTGTGCAAAGGGGCTGCTTGTGAGCTGCTGTAAGAGAAGGAGCCAAAGAGGTCCCATATTCGGTGGGAGAGCAGGATGGAGGCCTTTGCCTAAGGCCTGGATCTGGCCTCACGGGGACCTGGGAGTGGAGATGCTCCCTCCAAAATGAGCCTGGGGAATGCCACCTCTTGCTCTTCTGCCCAGTGCAGGCTCTGGGGTGCCCGGGTATGGATGCAGCTCTGCTGTAATTCCCCAAAACCCCAGTTGTGCCCGAGGCCAGCATTTCTTTTTTGCTTGCCTTTTTCCCCACCCCAATCACCCTGTGTGGAGAGGGAAAGCAAGGCCCATCCCTCCTGCCCGTGATCCTCCTGCTTCGCTGCGGGCTGAGTGCGTGGCACTTCTCTACCAAAGAGTTAAAAATACCAGCGTGCAGGAGAGGTCTTGTCCAAGCGGTAGACCAAAGGAAATCCTGTCACCACACCTAATCTCCAGAAAAAAACCCACACACTAACTCAAAAAAAAAAAAAAAAAATCTCAAACAGGCAGGAAGTCAATTATCCACAGCAACCCACCAGTGCAGCGGAGAGCAGCTAGTTCTCCGTGAGGCATCCTTGTTAGCAGGGTGCAACCGGAGCTTGAGGGATGGAAATACATCTCCTTCCCCTGGGACCAGGTGCCCTCCCTGCTGCAGGTCCGGGTGAGGCAGGGAGCAACAGCCCATGTGCCAGCATCACCATTTGTACCAGTATCCCTGCCAGCATCCAGTAAATCAGAGGGTGGCTGAGGTAGCCGCAGGCATTTAGAGCAAGCCAGGGATGCCCAGAGCAAGCACTGGCTTTGCTTTCATGGTGGGAACAAAGAAAGCAGCATGGAGAGCTAAGTGATTTTTATCCTTCTTTATTTGTTGAAAATGTCAATTAAAAAACTGTTCAAAATAAAAACATGTTAGAAAAGTTGAACTTGCATAAGTAGTTACAGTAAATAAACCTACATGACAAAGATAAACTGGAAGGCAGCTGACACAACATCCATCTAAAGACAGACTCACTGGAACCTATTTACAAAGCACTGTAAACAAAGTAAATATGGAAACATTGCTGTCCATCCGGCATGGCTTCTTTTCCTTTTTATTTTATTTTCTTGTCTTTTTTTTTTTTTTGGCTTCTAGCTCTTGACAAACGCTTGATCCAAAGTGTCCCAGCGTGCCCTCCATCACATTACATCTTACAAACATGCATATGTACACAGCACGGGTTTCAGCTAAACCGGGGGGCAGCAGGGAAACGTTTCTACCCTCTCCTCGGAGTGTAAGTGGTCCTTGGTTTGCTTCCTTGCGCTGGCTGTGTGCCATGAGCCCGCTCCCCAGCCCACCTTTGGGCAGGCAGCAGGACCGGTCAATGCCTGGGCACAGCATCCCACTGCAGCAGCGTGAGCTGCTCCGTATGCAGCCAAGGTCGTTATCCTGGAAAACGATTAACCAGCACAGTAGGGCTTGACTGCTGACCAAACCACCCAACTGCATGACTGGGTGGGGAGGCAGCGAGCTGCCATCCAGGTGGGATGCTCTGGAGATGGCAAATGTAGCCAGATCAAAAACAGCCTCTGTTTTGACCTAGAAACCACTGAAAGAGGGTTCCTTTTTACACTCCTTGTGATGTTTTGGAGACTAGCTCTCCCTAAACACCATTCGCTATGTTCTGGCTAAATTTAATTGCAAGGAGGGAGTTGTAATTATTGCCTCTAGTTATGTCCTTCATGACCAACGTAACCGTACGACTGTAACGGGCTGTGGGGTGTCTGCATGCCCTGGGACCATGCTGCCCTGTGATACACGTAACTTACCATTAACTGAAGGTTACTTTTATAATGCTGCTAAGGAAGGAAGGAAAACATCAGTTCTAAACTAGGGTGTAACACCAAATAAGATGAAGATAGCCGATACATATGCATGTTGCTGCTGTGCTGTGTTCGAGGAGCTGTGCAGGGATCTGGAAGCGTGTTGCACGTCCTTGCCCCAGGAGCGTTCCAGCTCTTGTCAAAGAATAAACCTAAATATCTTTCCTATCCCAAGAGAAAGTTCCTTTTTCCTAGCAGAAAGCCCCTTTGGGGCGACAGGGGAGAAAGTGGCCGTTGGCTACGTTCCCAGCCTTCGGGAAGGAGCGATGGAGAGCCTAACGTAGGCGGAAGGGAGCAGCGAACCAGCATATTTGGGAGTTGTTTTTTGTTGTCAAGCAGTGTTTACATTTCATACAGAGAAAAGCATGTCCTGCAAGGGGGAGCACACCAAAACTATAAACTCATACGATACCTGGACACGCAGTGTGAAAACAAAGCAGGGGGTCATAGGTCATGCATAAGAAAAGGGATGGGGGGCAGAACAGCGGTTACCTGTTGTGCTGATGGCGAGCTGTTAGGAGGCAGTACTGTGCAACATACCTTCCCATGCGCTCTGACAGGTGCTCCAGATCTGACTTCCCCAAGAAGTTCAAATGTCTTCATGTTAATTGCACATTTTAATCAGTATCAAGGCCACACGGGAACCACAGTATTGCTGGGCTCTAGTATGCTACAGTCAACTAATGGGGAAAAAGAAGGTGGATGGGAAAAGCTTCCCCAGTTGTGATTATCTGAAAAGAGGAGCATGGTGCTTTTTGGTTTCTGCTCAATGCCACCTCAATAATGTTTTCATTCAATAAATAGGTACCGGTGCTTTTGAAAAGAATGAAAGCATTAAAAAGTGCTTAAGCTTCCTCTAGGAAACTGCTGCCAAACCCTCTGTGAGCGGCAATCATTAGCAGAGTTTGTATTTGCTCCCAGTAGCAGGTACGATGAGGTATTAGTTGCTGCAGATGAATTGTGAATCATGGACCGCTTGCTTACTGGTTTAGTTGTGATCGATTGTTTCTGGTTTATTTCCTTACTGGATGGAAGAAAAACTATTATTTTTCTCTAGGACTTTTTTTTTTTTGGTAACAAAATTCCCCAAACCAACGAAATAAGGAGCAAGAAGAGGCAAAGGATCCAGTTCCGCTTCCCAAAAAACACCTGAGGTCACGCACCACTGCCAGCAGCTTCTCCCTGAATTCAGGCGATCAGGGATGACTTGCGCCCCGTGTCCTCCCTGCCGCACTCGTCCGTCTGCTTCAGCAGCCTCCTAACCAGCTTCTCCAAGTCCTTCCTGGATTTAAGCTCTTCCTCCAAACACTGTTTCATCCTTTTGTTCTCCTGCGAGGTGAAAAATAAAGAAATAAGGATGAGTTAATGTCCATGAGCTACATCCACATGCCTGGCTGCCTGGTGCCTCAGAGGTGATGACACATCAGGGACACTTGACAGGTCACTGACGGCTCGTGGGATGATGCTGGGTTACTTCGGGTCCGATCCACTCAAGCAGACCCTTACCACCTTACAGACCTGCACAGAAATCCCAGCAACTTGGAGCAGGAAGAAGCATCCTCCTGGAAAGTTAATTTTAGCCTGGGTTGGAGCTGTTCTCCTGTGATGGTGTCTCCCAACTCCAGGCTTGGCGCTGGAGGGAGGAGGATGTTATTCCCTCCAAGTCCACAAGAACTGGTACCCACCAGACCCCTATAACATGAACAGTCAAACTGAAAGAGCTTTTAGAGTCGGGAGTAAGTTTCATGCTACCACAAAGACCAACTATTCCTTCCCCCCTGCTGCTCAATCAATTGCGTGGTGAGCTGATTCAGGGAGTTAAACAGAAGAAAACTAACGCTGATTCAGGGAGCAGACCAGCATCGGCAAGACTCTTCCTGGGCACTGGTCAGAGACAACAACCCAGCCCAGCGTGTCTGGCTTTTGCTCAACTCCCAGCACAAACAGTCCCACTCAAATTACCTGCTTCAGTTCTTTGACTTCATCTTTAAGTGCATAAACTGTGTCAACAAGGCTCCTGCAAAAAGAATGCAAGAAAAATTAAATAATAAGAGCTGGAGTGCAGCAAAACAGCAACAGCATGGGAGCTTTTGTGAGCGAGGCGTTGATGGGGAAGGTGCTTCCAGCTTCTGCTTTGCAAGCATCAGGCTGCTGCTATCGCTGCTGGTTGTCAGGGGACTCTGGAAACACAGCCCAGGAGCACTTACAGGCCACTGGTCCAAAATTCAGGGCTCTTCTCTCAAAACTCAAAAAAAAAAAAAAAGCCTTGTTTCGCTATCTTTAAGTTATCAACAGAGGTCTGTGGCTTTGGCTTCCTTGTTTACGCTACTGCAACAAATAATTATTTTAAAACTGGAGATGTCTGAGCATCTTTTGTAAAACAGCCTCGAGTCCTTGAGGTTACGCTGCAAAAAACCAGGCACGAAAGGAACGCGCTGTCTGGGTTAGAAAAGGAGCAGATCAGCGAGTCCCGCAGATGCTGAAGCCGTGTAACAGGCTGGAGCTCGCACAGACGGTGCCAGGCAGGCTCCCGAGGGGTAGCAGCAGCCCAGGACGTCAGTAGTTAAACAAGTGCCTCTTCTTGTTTGTGTTTTTTTTTGGTTCTGTCCTCCCTGACCCCATTAGCTATACCCGGATAAGCTCTGGGACTCGATAAACTGGCTCTTGGGACCCGGCGCAGACTCCCAGAGGGCTACAGCCATGTCAGAGCCGCTGGGAAGGCAGCTCTGCTCTCAAAAAGGGACAAAACAGCACTGAAACAGCCCAGTGGCTCTCGCCAGGATTAAGGCAGCAGCCGGTGACACCAGCCCCATTCCTCGGCGGAGATGCGGAAGGGAAGGGCGATGGTTTTTAACGTCCCCCCAAAAAGCAACAAGGGAGCGTGCAAGTGGAAAGCAGCTGCGCTTACTTTTCCTCTGTGACAGTCTGGCCGTTGCTTCGTGTTTCCTCTACGATGATTTTCTCTTCCTCAGGAAGAAGGACTTGGGGGATGGAGTCTTTACGGGAGCCTGTGTACAAGAATTACTCTTCAGGAAGAAAAAGGGAGACTTTTCCCTGGTGCCCACGCCACTCGGGAGACAGCAGCCCTTCTCCCTGCTCCTCTGCGAGCCTGGGGCAGGCCGGGGCTCGAGCAGCGGCCGGCTATCTGCCACCGCCCGCGCTGGTCTTTCCTCCCCCCGCCACAGGCGGGCCCATACGTACCGCTAACCTGGAGCTAAAGCAGAAAGTGGGCGGTTTTCAAGAGCGCTCGCTGCATCTAAAGCTACATCATGGCTTATAAATGAAATCATTCCATCAGGGTCAAGAGCTCTCAGAAGAAAGGTGGCTTCCCTTTTTTAAATGTACCTTTATTTGATAGTTCAGTGATTTAATTCGACAGCTCACCAGCAATGATAAATAGTTATATTTCCAGAGTTGAAGATGTTAGATAGGTTCTTATGAAGCAGCTTGTTCTTAAACACGCAGCTGATTGAGAGATAATATTCATGCTTCCTTTCTAAAGCTATATGCAACCTGAGATTACCATCAGGTTTTCAGTGCTGACAGCCACAGGCACTGACTAGGTTTGCTTAATTCCTAACAAGTGCTGGTGAAATAGCTGGGTCTCATCTGCCCCGCTACCTGCTTCATTCTCTGTGTTTAGAAGAAAAACAATGGCAGCTAAACCACTAGGCAGATGAAGCTCCCTTATCTTGAAGATTGAACACCACACAGTTTCCTAGCATGAGTCTCGTTGCTGTATGATGCAACCATCTGTTTTTTCCCAGAGGGGTTATCGGTGTTGCAAGCAGAGTAAGAACTGAATAATCTGGTGGTGTGCCCACCTGAGCTAAGAGCTTGCTGGAAGCCCGCCCCGGTGCAGTATGCCTCGATCACCTTCAGGATCTGAGCATCTTCTTCCAGCGCAGCAGTACCTGCAAAACATTGCAGACAACCGCTACCACAAAAGGCGGAGTGCTCTGGCTTCATCTCACCCAGCCTTTGCTCCCACGTCCCTGAAGAGAAGAGCGTGCCGTTTCCTTGACTGACACTCTCTCTGGGACTTTGCCTTCAAAAGGGAATTCCCTTTTCAGGTCCTTTGTATTTTCTGGCCTTTGCAACATCCTGTGGCATTTAGCACCATGACTAAATGGCATGAAAATGCACTTCTAGATGCTCACCTCAGCAAAACTCAGGGGGGATGCCTGACTTTAAGTGCAGGGAGCATCGCGTGACAGGTAGGCAGAGCAGCCCTGCTAGAAGGGGTCTGGTGCAGCTGCATCAGAGCAGGACGTAGAAACGTGTCCTGAGGGAGACAACTGACCTTCGTGCTGCACGCCACAGCAGCTCACTGCCAGGGTGACCATGGCCTTTCATGTAAACCCCTGAGCAGTGTTCCAGGTGGACTTCAGGGAGCTGTCAGCACATCCCTCTGCAGGTGAACATCCCTGCAGGGACTGGGCCTTCTTTCATTTCCTGATCCTCCAGAGAAACTGTTCCAGGACGTGCTGGCATGGCCACATAAGGGCCAAGCTCTCAAACATATTTTGATGTCTGCTGAGGTGCGGTTTTACTACAGCTTTTAGCTACTAGGACGTAGTTCTTTGCCTTCGTACCCTGAACAAGACCACCCACAACCCATGACTTGATGTCTGCTGAGGTGCGGTTTTACTACAGCTTTTGGCAAAGAACTACGTCCTAGTAGCTTTCGTACCCTGAACAAGACCACCCACAACCCATGACTGAGCAATCGTGAGGAGGGCAGTAGCATGTCTGGCAGTCACAGCTGGGAGAGGACCTGTCAGAGGCTGAGGACCGGTGTGCTTCCAGAAGCCTCCCATGCTCAGCAGCACGTAGGCTTGCTCACAACGTGAGCATCCTGTCGCATCCTGCACCGTAACAAAGGCTGTTCTCAAAGTCCAAGATCACCGAGCACACAGAAACCTCCAAAACAAAGAGAAAAATACACTTACTTTTACGAATAACAAACTCTTCATCAGATGGTTTTCTCTCAGTTTTCCTTTTTGGAAGAAACTTCTTCATTGTTTTTGGACTTTTGCTGGAATCCTACAGAGAAACAGACTCTTTGTGTTTAACCAGAACCAAAGGCAGCTCAAACAGCGGAGCAGCGCAGCTGAATGCAGCTACCCCTGTCACACACAACACAATAGTGAACTACAAAGCAGACAATGACAAAGTAGGGGCAGATGATGCTTTCTCCCTTTCCCATGAGCTAGCTGTGGCCCTCTGCTTGCTGGAACAGCAGTGGGAACTGCACCTGCAGGCTTGGGACAGCACAAACTCCCTGAGCAAATTCAACCCTTGGCTAAGGTCCTTTAGCCAAAGAATTCAAACACACAGCATGTTTAGTCTGCTTACCAACCCTGGGGTCTTTGTTAGAAAACCCTATAACGTTTATTTCCTTGACTCCAATGGACTTTTAATATAAAACAGTTGGTAAATTATATTGTTTCCAATTGATTTGAGAGTATAAACACTCCCCACACACACAAACAAACAAATATACACAAAGTTAGTGTTTGTTGTGACTCTACAAGTAAGAAACACAAGCTTTTTATCTCCTTCACTGAGTTGCAAGTCTTGCTGATCTAGAGAGAATTAGTGTATTAGTAGGTTACATGCAATACAGATTTTAGGCAGGAGAAGAGTCATGTCAGGAAGTTTAAGTAGCATAATACTAAATTCTCGAGAGTTATCTCAAAATATATTTGCCAGTTGCCACTGACTCTCATGAAAATATATTGATGCAGCCAGGCAAAATTAGGGTCATGCAAGCACGAGAAGCATGAACAGGAACAAGCATTCTTTGCCACGATAAGCCAAAGAGATGTATCTACCCTTACCTTTAAGATATAAGACATCCTCTACAATGAATATGCAAAGAAAGAGAAGATGAGTGTAAGAGATTGATGATTTTATTGACCAAGTCCATTAAATCCACAATTCCAAAACACATTTAAATGTTAGTCTTGTGATTAATGTGGCACACCCTCCATACTGGTTTTAGAGCACTATCAACATGCAAAGGAGCACGGTGTCATGCAAAACTGAAAATATTACATGTGAAACGCATGGTAAGTGGGCATTAATACACTCTAAACGGGTCAAAATAGAGAACATGCCTCCTCGGTTAGTAGTAGGTTTCCGTAGATGTTGGCTGTCTAAGAGAACGGCACTTAAAAAGGCAATGCTAGCCAATGCTGCAACCCCACACATCTGTCTCAACACGGGTCCTGTAGTCTTCAACCTGACCCAGCCAGGATGACGGGAGGCTCTGCTAACCCTGGTGACAAGCCCCTAGGTCTGTCTCTTCTCAAAGGGGACCCTCCCAGAGGGAACCTGCCGTCCTCACTGGAGACCTGACAGCGTCGGGCATCAGCACAGCAGCATCTCCCTGCACACCCCACAGAGGGTCCCATCCCCGGGATGCTTAGCACAGGCATCCATGAGGCTCTCCTGCGGGTCTGGCCAGCAAAGTCTTGAATCTCAATGTTATAAACCCTTCATCTCGTGCAAAGCAAGCCACTTCAAAACAAACAAACAAACAAACCCAAAAAAACCCAGAAGAAATCATCTGTAAATCTTTTCCCTTTGCTAACCTGAATCAGGACACACCGCTTTACCCACAGCACCTGCTCTGTCATTTCAAATGATTACTGGAAACAGAACAGGAAAAATGACCCAATTTCAATGGAAATAACTGTGTTATGCGGTACGCAAGCAGGTTCTGGGGTTTCCTGAGCACAGCTAGGTATGAGGAAATGCACAAGACTCTGCCATCCCATCCTACACTACTAGAAGCCAATTAAAGTAACTGGATGTCTGAAAATCTCTAACCGTTTAATCAAACTCCTGCACTGAGAGAGATAAGGTCTCCCCTGAGCCTCCTCCAGGCTGAACACCCCCAGATCCCTCAGCCGCTCCTCACAGGAATTGTGCTCCAGACCCTTCCCCAGCTCCGTTCCCTTCTCTGGACACACTCCAGCCCCTCAGTGTCTGTCTTGTAGCGAGGGGCCAAAAACTGAACCCACAATCCAAGGTGCAGTCTCACCAATGCCCAGTACAGGGGGACAATCCCTGCCCTGGTCCTGCTGGCCACACTGTTCCTGATGCAGACCAGGATGCCATTGGCCTCCTTGGCCACCTGGGCACATCCCAGCTCATATTCAGCTTCCCAGACCCTTATCACCAGGCCTGGACCGTTACAGGGAATTGTTGTGGCCCAAGGGCAAGACCCGGCCCTTGGCCTGGTTGAACCTCACACGGTGGCCTCAGCCCACAGATCCAGCCTGTCCAGATCCCTCTGCAGAGCCTTCCTGCCCTCAGGCAGATCCACACTCCTGCCCAGCTTGGCATCCTCTGCAAACTGACTGAGGGTGCACTCGATCCCCTGGTCCTGGTCATTGATAAAGGTATCAAACAGAGGTTGATAAAGGTATCACCAGAACGCCACTGGTGACCGGCCACCAACGGGGTGTCACTCCATCCACCACCACTCTTTGGGCCCAAATAGGAGTTGTGCTTAGAGACTGAGCACCCCAGAGGGAGGGATGAGGCAGAGGCAGATATGCTTGGGCCAACAACTGAACTTATTTCACATTTGTCATCGCAGGCTTGTGCCCATGAGTCCCTGCCCTGAGAGGGGAGTTGCCCCCTTGGTCCTTTTGCACCTTGCATGCTACCATCCTGCCTGCAGCAGCATCCTACCCCTTGGGGCTCCCTGCTTGCTCGGTGTCTGTGGCAAACACCTCTCGCCTGGTTTCGACACAGAATTTAACTCCTGCCATGCACAGCGGGGGACACTTGAGAAACTGCAAAGAACCGCAGTATTAGCGATACCACTCAACATGTGGGTTTGCCCTGCCTGATAAACAAATGCCAGCCTTGCACTTTCAAGCAGAAAGATTTCTCCTCTAATTCAGGTCTCTTCCTACATTTTAATTCACCATACAAGCAAGAAATGGTTTAATCTACATATAGGGATTTGGAGCATGCAAAGATTAAGAGGTATTTCCAGTCTGCTTGGTCGGTTTTTGAATAATTTAATTCTCGATCTGAAATGTGCTGGTTTGAAAATTTTAAGAAATACCTGTAACAAAATGCCATGAGGCTACCTAAAATCTACACCTGGAGTAGCGGACCCACTGCCCCGCCGGCCGCCCAGCTCCCCATCCCTGAATGCTGGGGGGATGCGAGCCCACTCCTCGTCCCTGTCACCACTGGGAGCCCGGGCAGTGACGCTCTCCGGGCTGCTGTACCAAGAAAGGTGTCTGACTCAGAACCGGAGTGCTCATTCAGTAAGAGGAACGTTACCCAGTTACTGGTGAGTAATCCCAAAAGTTTAATGTGAGGTAGGGAAGGAAAGCGCTACATTTACAGCTCGGGGTGAGAATAGGAGCTGGATGTATTTTGGGTTTCCCCACGCCACCTCCTACCTCCCAGGTTTGGGGTTTCTGCGGGGAAAGCGATCCCAGCAGGGCACGTGTGTGTAAAACTCGGGTGGGCGGCAAGGGAGGGTCAAGTCCCATGGCTGCTGCAGGGAACCCTGCTCCAGCCACCAAAACACAGGGTGGAAGACACCAGAAATATCAACAGCCCTTTTTCCTCTTCCTCTCGGTGCAGCATTGCTGCTCGACCCTGCAGCACCGGTCTGGGCAATGCTGAGCCGCTGCTGCGGCTCCTCTGGATGCAGCACATCCCGGCAGGGAGCCCAGCTCCCACCCACGGCGCAGACCAAGGCTGGAGGGGGAGGAGGAGGAGGATGAGGAGGGGAGGCAGCTCCACCACGGCACCAACGGGACACGCAAGGCTGCGGGACAGCCCGCGGCGGGACTGGCGAGATCCAGAACCCGAGGGCAGCTGACAGCAAACATCAGGAATGGGTCTAAGCCTGCAAACACGTGTGCTCGTGCTTCCCTTGTAGCACAACGCCAGCCGCAGTGACAAGCATCCATGGCAGCCCTGGGGCACAGTCATTTCTCTCAACATCCCCACTGACCTAAGCTCCTGAGCCCTCGCTATGGGGTAAAACCCCAGGCACGAGCACTAGCAATTGCCACGAAACCACGGTCCTCTGCAGGCAGGTGGGATGATTACCTCTTTGTAACTCAGCGCTGCCGACGGTCTGAGCGGAGGAGCAGGACGGAGGCAGCTCAAGCTCCAGGGCTTGAGGATTTTGGGGGGTTCCAGAGGCCCACGGATCTGTCCGGCTGAACTAAATGTCTGAGAAAATAGAGGAGAGGCAAATGAAGACCAAACAGAGAAGCAGAGGGGGATGGACAAGAGTTCACTGTGAACTTTGAGACATCTAGGTTGCAACAAAAAAATAGGGCAGGATACATGTAAAATGGTACAGGCAGGACATGTTTACGAGCCAAACTGCAGGATGTGTCTTACAGCTGTACGCATCACCTCACAGCATCGAGGGGTACTGCCGAAACAGAGACCAGGAGTGCTGAGAAGCCCCAGGCAGCAGAGAGGCCGGGGGGGCGAGACCCTTACCGAATGGGTGCTCCAGGACTGCGTTTTGGATATGGTGTTGCACGTCCCTTTGGTCAGCCTCTGCAAGTGGTCAAGCCACTCGTGCAAGTCCTGGCTGGTGCTGCAGGACACAGTGATCCGCTCCATCATGTTCCCTGCGGCAGAGGGTTAAATAACTGTCTTTAGCGAGCAGTAGAGACCCAGGAGGAAACACAGGGTGAGCTCAACTCGGCACAGCAGCAAATGGCTCCTCAGCAAAGTCCAGTGGCTGGAAAGGGCCAGTGCGAAGATGTGACTGCCCCTCATGCCCCAGTGTCAACCAGCATGTGAGCAGCACGAAGAAGCTAAGGGAACTGGCAAGATGAATGTGTGAGGTTTAAGGTTAAAAGTAAGCAAACATAACATTGCCATGACTAACAGGACCCTGAAACCAAATACCAACAGCACAAACAGCTGCACTGCAGCCAAGTCACTGAGCATGACAACCATGTATAGCTACAAGTCATGAGATAAATTAAAGGAGAAAACTGGGGGGAATATTAGGAAAACTACCTGATGCCCAGAGCAGTTACTCTGTCAATGGTGCTCACAGCTGCATGGGATGGACCCTGGATGCAGACGGGGCATGCATGGCACACAGCAGTGCTACTGGGGCCACAACCAGCCCTAGCAGGAGATTTGTCCCTTGTGAAACACTACGGCCACCGAAACCAGCCCAGCCCAAGACAGAGCTCAAGGGCACTGGGAGAAGGTTGCCTCAACCGGGAGGGAGATGCTTAGTAACTCCAACCACACATGGTACAAGAGGAAAAGAAGCGTGTGGTGCAGCAGGTGGGGTGAGGAAGACCAGTGCCTCCAGTGGCACCTGCTGTTTGGACTGGGACGATGTCCCCAGCCAGGGGCCACACTGACCTGCGATTTCAAACATGTGCTCGTTCCCTTCGGCATCTTCCAGCTTTGTCAGCGTCATTCCTGTCAAAGGCAGCTTTCCCTGGGAAAATTGAGGAGTCAGTGTCTGCATTTGCTTCCCAGCAGGTGTTGTTCTGCTTGTTTCTGCTGATTCCTTTCTCTTTGGGAACTGCTATTAAAAACTAATTTGTGAAGGCTGCAGACTGCAGGAAGAGTCTCCTTTAATGTATGGATCTAGATTTTCCTGCACAACTAGGTCAAACCCCTGAGAGAAGGCTCCCATGACAACTGAGTCATCCCCAGCGCATCTGCGGCCCTTTCCCTTCGCTGGGCGCAAACCCTTTTTACAACTGAGTCCGGAGGATGAACCTCCCCTGGTTTTACTTAAAGCTTTCCCTGTCCCTCCATTTTGCTTGCTGAACTGCCCGCTCACCTTACTCTTGCTGGCTGGTGAAATGTAAACACCCAGCCAAATCCTTCCCAAATCTTTCCTATCCCCCTTGGGTAGGACAAATGACACATCAACAGAAGAGCATCCTTTTCCTGGAGGGTATGTATGGTTTCAGGCAACTGGAGAAAAGCCAAGCTCCCACCAGCCTGATTTCAGCCATTCAAATGTCAGTGTTTTGGGGTGCCTCATGGAGTGGAAATTTTGGGCTCGTTACAGTGGGCTTTATAGTAGAGAAGATTTCCCAGAGATGGCCCGAGGAGAGCCAGCTGGCTAGTCACCTGGGGCAAAACCCTACAGCTGGGCCAGGACACCTTACACACAAACAATTCTGGAGAACGGCATGTAGGACAACATAATGCAAGGGTTTTGTTGTTTGTTATTTTTTAATCTCACAGCATTCACACTTACCAAATGCTGTTTAACCAGCTGGCAGGACAAAGGCACTAAGTGTCCTGGCAGGCATGGCAAAACCAAGCCCTGGTTCCCAGCCTGGGGCATTTGCATCACAACAGATGGCTTTAAGGAAACAGAGGACTTGAATTTGATAAGAGCTATCTGATTTCCTTTTTCACACTTAACGCCTTGCAACTTCAAATTGAGCATGTATACCTGATAGATGAACCCACTCATCCGTGGGCTTGCAGACAGCATCAGCAAAACGTTTGAAAACAGCAAGAAATATCGCTCTTCTTTCTCCTGCAGAGATAAGAATTTAGGTTAGTCCAGTTTGCAATGCATCACAAGCACTTTCCTCCAGCAAACTGAACCTGTTGCAGCTGGAATCACCACCTATGAGAGACTGCCCCCAAAACAATCATTTTAGCTTTTTTTCCTTTACGGCATCTCATTTCTGTACTAGTTTTTCCCGCATACATTTTTGTCTGCATCCTGCTAATCCACTTCCAATCATTTCAGAGTGCCTCGGAAGACCAAGACCTTATGTCCCCCAGCATTTCACATCCCAAACAAGACTCTGGGACTAGCCTCTACAAGGCTTTGTTTTACAGGTCCTAGGGAAAAGCTGCTACAGGAAACAGGCAATTCAGCAGTAACAGGCACTTTCCCACACCAAACACGCAGCGTGCGTGCGTCAACACCACCGGTGAAGGTCTGTGGCAAGCACAGGCGTGGTGCTTTAGGACCAGTAACACAGGAATCCCTCCAGTTATTTCCAGTCAACTCTGGAGTGGAACGTCACAGCAGCGGCCGTGCTGTGCACAGGACCACAGGACGTGGCAAAAGGGTTATGCTAATGCACACTTTCAAGTCACTCTCATTTCTCAGAGTAAGTCACAGGGGGAAAGGAAGGAAATTAATGTGCTATACAACACCGAGATGCTTTTTTTCACTTGAAAAGTGTGTCACCAAAGGCCTGAAGCTAAGCCCCCAGGGCGTGACGCAGTGCCTGACTCCAACGAGGTGCACATTGTTCAGCTCTTGTCCAGATAAAGTTATTTATCAGCATTATTTGTCCCCTGGCCTGTTGTGAGAGCAGCTCCCGCCTTGCACGGCTGATCCCGTAAGCAAGGGGGTATTTGGACACAGTGTCTTTAGCCAGGAGAAGACTACCACACTCACCTCACTTCCCCCACACTGTACCAAAACCTGGGACATGTAGATGATGTTTCCCATCGTTTTTATGTCCTCTCCTTCCCAGCGCTGGATGGTTTCAGAAAGGATCTGCAGTTCGAGTTGTTTCCTCTTCCTCAGCTCCTGGCACTGTGACTGGGAATCACAGCGGGGCACTTCATTAGCCGAAGGGCAGACGCAAACCCAAACCATCCCAAGGAAGATGGTTTCACTAGCAATGCTCCCACAGCCACAGGGGCTCAGGGCTGGTCACATCAAGCCTGCTTTGGCTCCAACACGAAGTTTGATGTGGCCCCAGCAGCGTACGAAGTAAAGAATACATTAAAATGTCAAAGAAATTGCGAACTGCACCGAGCAAACTTTTCTTTCCGAACCAGTTGCATCTCTCAGAGTACAGGGTCATATTTTCCAAACCAAGACAGCTGCAGAGTTAAAAGTCTCTGATTTTGCTGCTGCTCAGAGAGATTTTGTCCATTTTACCCAAACGGCAACAAGAGTAACGCTTGCAGCAATGCAAAGGCCCCACGAATCAGTTGGGTGGATATTTTCTAACCAAAATTTGCAAACCCAAAAGTGAGACGTGGTGCAGTATTTCAGTAGTGCAGCAGAGTGGCACAAAAAGATTTGGAAGGTGCCGTAATTGAAGATTGCACTGATGCTCAGCAGCTGACGACTGGTAGAGCTCCACGGAGTGGCCAGTGCTTCAGCAGCTCTCAGGCAGACAACAGTGCTGACGGGGCAAGGACAGCGCTGCAAATCCAAGCAAAACCTGCTTTAACTGACCCGTCTGCCAACAGGGAACACTGCTGCGAGGCCAAACCTGGGCTCAGTTTTCACCAGCTGCTTGGTTTTTTTCCAAACCCCTGTTTCTGACAGAGATTTTTCTCCCTTTCCAGTTCAGTTTCATACAAACTCTTTGGCCGTCCAGATCTTCAAAGAGAGAGGCTGCACTCTCTCTGAAAACACATAATGCTGAACCAGACTGTGGGGGCTTCCTTTCATTTTGCAACTGCTCTGTGCTTCAACGGCTCCCTAGGTGTCCGAATCCAATATTCCCAGGATGCAAATCCATATAATACCCATGGAAATCCATCACAACCTGTGCAGAGGTGCCACTGCAAATCACAGCGGCTCCTTTGCTCGGGAGCCTCCCTGGTCCCACCACGGGATCACGCACGTGTCTGTCGCAAGCGGCATCTCTGCCTGTCTAACCTCAAATCTGCACTGAGCCTTGTTAGTCACAATTACATTAAATCACATTAAATTGCTCAGCACCTGAGTACACATTTAAAGTAAAACTGCCCATCATTTACGAGCATTCCTAAAGATTAATGACACCTTGTAATTTAACTGAATTATTCCCCTATTATCTGCTAGAATAAATGGAAAGGGAGACGAGTTTCTAAGTAAATGTAACATGATCGCCCTTTCCTGTTTTCTATGAACTTTCTCCTCCCCATCTTTTATCTGCACTGCTAAGCACCGAAAACTTGCATCTGCCGTGCTAAGGAAGGAAGTTGGACCACATCTGGAGTGGTTATAGTGAAAGGTATTCAGTGGCTACAAAGTGAGAGAGACTATCGCTTTTTTAATAACCGAAAAAAGCTTTGCCGAGTAAAACCTTCACACACGTGGATGGCTTTCTCCCTCTTTTCATCTCAGTGCAGCAGGACTTTGAGGGGTGGAGGTAACAGCTCAATGAAATAGGTTTGTTATCTCTGACTCATCCCTTCGCTGCCGCTTGCTCCATTCCCTGCTAATGGCCATGGCAGCCGGAGCCACAGATTACCTGCAGTATGGTCAAAGCCTCCTGATGCCCGGGCACAAACCTCAACAAAACCAAGAGTCGCTCAGCAGGGACCTTCCTGCTGGCACCAGCAGTTGAGTCAGACACCTGTGTTAACCTTTCAGGGTTTATCTCAATGAGCAAGGGGCGGTCTAGTTTCAGGTGGCAAATGATTGGGGTACGAGGGCAAAAGGAGATGAAAGCCCTGTTGCCACCACTACCCACACATGGCTTTCTGCAGCCGAAAGAGAGAGATCCTCTGCTGCCGAAACACAGGGGGACAGCTCTAGGCTTGCAACTTGAAATTAAGATTGTTTATAACCCATCTTTTCCATTCCAAAAGACCTTTTTTTTTTCTTTTGTAATGAGGAGACAAATGTCAGGCTTGACTCATTCTCCGTGAAATGCAGCCCTGAAATGGAGCGCTCTATTTTAAGAATTGCCACCTACCACAAGGGACTTGAAGGATGTGACGGCTTTCAAAACCTCTTCGTGATCTGCATGCGCCTCCTAGTGAAGTGAAGGGAGAGAAAAAACCCTCAGCCACCAGCACCCACCCTGCACAGCACCCATGCCCCAGCACACCTGCAGAGCTCACAGGGCTCAGGGTGCAGGCAGCGTGGGCTGCAACAGGGGGCCAAAATCCCCCAGGTACCTTCCTCACCACCCTGTTCAGCGTGACGTGGTTTAAAGCAGCTATGCAACTCGTTGATAGCCATTTAATCAGTGTTAAGTGGCCAGAGGGAGAGCAGATACGATTTTACTTAGAACAAACTCGTCTTGCCAAGAAAATCAACCAAAACAGGCAGAGGTGCAGGGTGGATTTCTGGTTTCACCTTCAGGAAGGAAAATTCCCTTGGCATGCAAGGTATTCCAGCTCATCAAGGGTGGGATTTCCATGAGCATCAGTGCTCACCTCCGGGTTTAAGGGAGGGCACGTCTGAGCTGAGAGTTCTTGGGCCAAGGAGGGGAAAGCAGGATGCTGCCCCTTATCTCTGACCACAGCTGCATGCCAGTACTCTCCTAGCACCTTCTCCTGGAGCTAGGGCTAATCATAAGCTCTTCGCCATCCAGTCCTCATGCCAAGCAACTCCTAAGGCGCCTAGGTTGTAACGGAGCTGTCCCTGCAGCTGGCAGAGGCTGCCTGGGATCACTCACTTCTGAATCCAGGATGAGGGCTGCCCTGTCTCCAGCAGTACAGGGAATGCTATAGTATAAATCCACACTGCATACATCTATACTGCATGCATCCATACTCTTCCCACAGCATCGCAGCTTAAGCTTCAACCCTACTGATTCATGCAACAAACCTCCCACACTCAGCTTAGAAACTAAGAGAAATAGCTGGCGTCGGTGTCCCCGAATCCACTGCCCTCCCCATAAAGCATCCTGCCAAGAGCATGGTGTCTCTGTACGGGCATGGTGGCTTCAGCCAAGCTCAGCTCAGTCCCTGCAGCTCAGCTAAGCCAGGTGCGAGCAGGACAGGTCAGGTCTGCAGTGTGCCAACAGAAAAAAACACTGGCTCGAGCACACAGGTGTTAATCCTCTGGCTGGGATGTAGATTTGAGGAATTAACTGGTAACTGATACTGGAAGAGGGGGAAAAGAAGGTTAAAAATAGACTGGTACTCTGTTTCCTTCACCTCCTTGCACCACCGCTGAGGTCTGCAGCACCGTGGCTGGAGTGCCCAGCAGAGCTCCAGCAGCAGCGATCTCCACAGCCCCCGAGGGAGATACGTCCTAAAGCACATCTGCCACCTGCCAAGTAAGTCTATGTCCCCCTCGCTACTCCCCCTGCTCCCAGGCACTGGCTCCTCTGCCCTGTGTCTGCGCCCACTGCCAGATCCAAGCCTGCCTGCGCAGCTCTGCCTGCACCCTGGAGCACAAGCCTCGGGCGAGGGGTGGGGATGTGCCTGCGAGCTGCAGGAGAGAGCAGCGGGGATAGGAATCTCATGAAATGATAATACGCTGATGCATGACCCGCTGTGCAAATAAATACCAGCCGTAGCCTGACCCTGAACTCTGCTCTTGCTTGTGCTGGAAATGGCCCTTCTTCGGGGAAGGGCTGGGGTGAAGAGCGGGCAATGCCTTCCCAAAATATCCCCCACGCTCCACCATCTTCCCACTCTTAATCTGAAAGGTAGATGATGTCCCACAGAGGTGGGACACCTCCTTGGAGGGGTGGTAAGTACTTTCACAATGTGGTGCTCAAATACCAAGGGGCAGAGGTATGTCTCCCAGCACAGCAACAGCTCTTGCAGCATCAAGGGGCACAGTCCTGCATCCCACCTACCTCCATGTGCCTCTCCAGCTCCTGCAGCAGCGTCACATATTTATCCAGCCTCAGGAAGGGTTTGCTGAGGCTCGTGGTTAAGATGAGAATGCCTGGGTTGGCCGCACCCTGGCTCTCCATGAACTTCTCCAGCTCATCACTATAAATAGAGACAACAAGAAGAAGGAAGACTCGCCACCATTGAGGGCTGCATTTTGCTGCCTCCCACGCTCTCCCGAGGGCTGGGGCTCTGCTCCCAGCTGCGCCTTTTTAAAGGAAGCTCAGCTTCCCCTCCGAGCACCCGCCGCCGCAGGGCAGGCAGGGAGCTGTGAACTTCCAGCCCAGCGAGACCCCGCTCCCTGGGGAGGATGCTGTGTGGCGGCGGGTGCTGGTGTGCACAGCCCCCGGGGTATGACGGTGCCAGCAGCCGGCCCCTCAGCACAGTAAGGCAGCAGGGGCCAGGCATCGCCGGGGCTGGTGCTGTGCTGGAGGATGCGCCAGCAACAGGCCAGGACCCTGCTGGGAGCCGTGACGCAGGTGTGAGCCCATACGCTGCTCCAGAACACATGGCTTGTGCGTGTCAGCACATTTGCCAAAGCTGGTTCCTTGCCTGATTTAAGGAAAGGGGTCAGACTGAGGAACCACACCAAAGAGTCATTTACAGGAGCCAGGATTTTCATGAGGCTGAACTAAAGCTGGATTTCAGCAAGTAAGTAAATATATTGTGAGTTCCCATTACGGAATGGGAAGACTTAAGCAGTATGGCAGGGGTCCTGGCTTTCACGTCACTGCAGGGAAGACAGCAAAACTCCATTAGGGATGACACAGATGTAACTTTTTGACTCAGCGTGCTCTTTAGCAGGACCTCACACAAATTCAGGCGTCTACTCAAGCGGGAGTTGTTGAAGGAAGATGTTATTACTGCCATCTACCAACAACCCTGCAAATCAACCACTGGGTTGAACAGCAGCTCAATTGTTAAACTGGGTAGCTCCAGGTGACTTGATGACCACCCTCCTTTTACAACAATGTGCCCCATGCTGTAGTGCCACAGGGAAGACACACTCCCATCTGCTGGGGTGTGAGCACTTTGGCAGTGCCTCTGAAACAGCACCTGCGTCCTTTAGCAAGTAACGATCATAGGAGATGCTACTGCAAGGGCTGAGGTTGCCTGTTTTACTCAAGGTAAGAGTCCTGTGAGACAGAGACACCTGTGAGACCAGCTCTGAAGACAAGCAGCACGAGCTGTCTCCACGCTGGAGCTGAGAGGCTACGCTTAAGAGCCCAAAGCCCCAGCAGTTTTCCCAACAGCAGGATCCCAGGTTATCTCCTTGCTCTATTATCAAAACACAGGTCAAAAGCCATGCCAGGCCAAGTATTAATAATAAAGTTAACTTTTTAAAGGAGGGATTTCAGTCTGAATCTCTTCCTCCAGCACTCACCTGTGTTGCGTGAGGACGCTGACTGCGGACGGGTGGTTAGCACAGTACGTCAGGTACAGGGACCTGAACTGGGGCATCAGGCTCATGAAACAGCCTCCCACGCGCTGCTGGTTCTCAGGGAGCCTATGGACACCAACACACCAGCCAAAACATGAAGCCTCTTGATCTGCACCCTGCAGCTATAGCACTCTCGGGTATCTGCCCAGGAGCCACCCGCTGCATGGGGACATTCCCAGGTCACCACGTAACTGCAGCACCGAGCAACATACCCACGCCTGCCACTGGGGAGGAGGAAGAAGGAGGAGGTCCAGATGGGACCGGGCTTCTGTGGTGCAGACAGTGAGTATCACAACCTCACGCATGGCCTGTCCCATCAGCAGAGCTGCAGCTGGGATGCCTCACCCACTGCGGCTGGTGAGGATATGCTGGAAAGCACTGGGTGCAACAGAGGGGTGGTCCCACCATCTGGGCTGCCCATGAATATGAGAGGAGATGGAGAGGGAAAGCCACACCCTGAATACATTTCCAGTATTCAATCTTCTCCCCATCTCTTTTCAGCCCTTCCAAGGCGAGGCTGGGCTAAGGCTGCACACGTGTGCCAGCCTCCCCGTGGGAAGTTATTACCTCTAATAACTTGCTGCTTGCTCCCTGGCAATCCCCACCTTCGTGCCTGCCAGATCTCCCACCCTGCGTGTGTCTGCACCTTGGTCTAGTGACACCTTCCTGTCAGGCCTAGTGACACCCTCATTCAAGAGATGCCTTAACAGCAGAAATGTCAGAGTTCCTCCTACCTTCCCTCCTGCCAAAGCACTACCTGCTGCCTTTCTCCAATCCTGTTATTGTCTTCTATATTTAACAAGTCTAAGACAGCAGCCAGGAGGAACATTAATGAACATGTCTTTCTATTATTTTTAGCTGCAGCTTAATAGCTCAACACCCCCAGCACTACGGCAAGAGCTTACTTCGCAACTTCTTCCAAGGCTTGGTTCAGTGTTTGCTGAAATGCAGAGATTTCTTCCACGTTTCCCAGCAGCGACGCGATGTCCACGGCACTGAGCCTAGAAGAGTCAAATCACCAATTAGCATCAAAGAGATGTTGCTCTCAGGAGTACCCCCATGGTATTTGTAAGCAGGCCTTCCAAAAAGACCCAAAGACTTCTTTCCCCAGATACAATATCAGGTATGAGAAAACACAAAATCCATGATCTGTGAGCTACAGACCACAGCCTCCCGAAGATATCTGCTGTCAAGGATTATCTTAATTGAATTTTAATCGCTCAATCACACTAATCTTCTCAGACGTTTAGCTGTCTAATAGGCATAGACAGATGGGATTTCAAGCAGGGGTGGGGAGGGAGGTGTGTGCACAGACACAAAGACACCTTTGTCTTCAGGGACTCATGTTGTGGGTTTTCCTACAAAAGGAGGGTCCTACATAGCAGCCCCTCAGGTAGGGGCTGCTTTGTTCCTTGAGTGACATGGGATTTTTTTCTAGCCAAAATCAATGTGTCTGCTTCTGTCGTCCGCAGAGCCATCCTCAGAGTCTCTCGTACCACCCCCATTTAAGCCACTGCTTAATGCCAAGGCTGAAAGCATGAGAAATGTTCACAGCTGAATACATCCCGTGTGAAGATACAGGGAAGGAAAGAGAGATTTAAATACAAAGGACTTAAGACACCACTCTCGCATGTTTCTGGACTGGACAACGTCTAAACATGTGCCCTCCAACCGTGATGCCCACGGCTGCCCAGTCCTGCAGTATGCTCAGCCTGAGGGACCCTGGCCCCAAACACAGCCACAGGGACGGGGTCGCTGAGCTGGCACCGTTCGGAAGAGATGACTGTAAAGCTGAAGCACTAAGTAGGAGGTGAAGTTAATTGCACTGGGTCCTTTATGCAGGGTAAAACTATCATTGGCCATCTTATGAGGGGCACCAGCGTGCTGCCTGTCACTGCCTGGGTGAGGACAGGACGGCGTGTGTTTGCTCTGCACCACACTCTCCAGCACGGTTGGAAAACACACCGGCTTATTTCCGCAGGTAAGCCCTGACAAAGTCCTCCAGCCACCCTGGCATTGCTCAGGCCGCAAAGGATGGCAGCATGCTCCTCCCAAGCACGCAGGTACTCAGTGACGATGGCTGCGCAGATGGGGAGACAGAGGAGTAATTTCTTGCTCAGCAGCAGTTTGGATTTAGCGAGAAGCAATCTAGCTGCAGAGAATACCTGACACTGCGTGTGAAATGAAGAGATGATGAGGAGATGCCGCTTGGGGCTGAGAAGTCACAACAAGGCAAATTACAAGGGAAGAAGCCATGCAAGGCATACTGCCGGGAAACACACATGCCAGGACAGCCACACAGGAGCTTGCAGATGGGTTGTAACAGCCAGCCCTCTACCAGACGAAAATGCCCATCTCTAACAGCCCAATGCCTGCACAGTCACTGAGGAATAGGAAAGAGCAGAAACCTGTACAACGTGGGGTTTTTTTCTGGTTGACAGAAGGGATGAGGCTTTACAAGAAGAGCAGTAATAGTCCCTAAGCATTCAAAAGCAACTATGGTCAATTTACAGGGTTCTCTCCACCTCGGATGCCCTTATATCTTACTTATCATAAGACTGGAGGGGTCTTAAGTAAGTTCCCAGAAGTGACTGCAGTTCCTTCGCATAATCTCGTTCTGTTTCCAGAATATTTTGCAACACCTAGGGTGAGAGACAGAGCACTGAGTAGATCTTAGTACTAGCAACTAGTCAAAGGAACATGACATCAGCTTCCAAGTGTGGAAAAGCATGGAAGTGTATTTTAAGTCCATGAATTACAATTGTTAATGCAGAACCCAGAACATTCAGGAAAGCCCTGGGGGTCTGATTTTGGGATTTTACTTTTCAAACTGGAGGGGCTCTGGATAGCAGGTGTTAAGGGCTGCTTCTTCTTCAATGTCTTCAATGAAGACAATCTCAGTTTGGACCCGAGTTTAGTATTTGACCCCCGAGAGGTTCATGCCTAACCCTGCATGCATAACTGGCTGCCAAGGTATGCAAACAAACGATTCGTGCATGCATCCTGGGAGCACCGTTTGCACGAATGCACGCAACAATTTAATAAAATGCAACAGTGGCTGGACCAAGGACGGCTCCGGCGACAGCTCCAGCCAGGGCACAGCTCACTTGTCATTTCAAGGATGTGCTGAGTTGGGTTTGGTCCTACTAATCCATATCAACAGCCACTTTGTCTCTGGCAGCAGGGTAGGCAAACCCACTGCCTGCATGCTCCTAGTTAGCACTCAAGTTCCTCTGTGTAGAAGAGGTCTGGAGACAGTGGAGGTGGTTCCCAGCTCCCTGGACATATTGTTTCTGCTTTGCTTGAAATATATTTAGACATGCTGATGAGCACATTTCAGCTCCAGCACCAAGAGCCAGGGACGTTCACATGCAGGCATTTTAACTCTTTTATACCATAGGGCTTGCTCTAGCCTGGACACAGGAGGAAGGTACCTGCTCCCCTTTGCCAGACCACGATTCCAGTACCAAGACTGTGGAGGAGGTGATGTTTCTCCACCCCTTCTGCAGCCGCAGTTCATAGCCCCACAGACTGAGCTGCTCAAAGCAAGCCCAGTTAACGAGCCAGACTGTTTGCTGCCCCTTCTCCAAGGGCTGCAGCTGCTGGCAGAGGGCAGGCAGCTCAAGGTGCAACATCTCCAACCAAACCCAAGAAAGGGATCGTGGATGAGAACTCCAATTTGGCGTGCTTCAGGCCGTGACATCATCTCCCCATCTTCATTAACAGGAGATAGTGGGCAGTCAATGGTAAGGACTGGACCAGAGATATTGTGCTTTATTCCTAAACACTAATCTCAAAACTGCCACCTCTGCTGTATTATCTCCACTTCGAGTCTCTCCTTTTGACATCTTGCATCAACTTCCATTTGTGGGTTATTGTCTCGACAGCCCTGAATCAAGGAAATGGCAACAGCTGCATTTAAATACAGAGTCGCATCCCCAACTGTTACAAATTGCTTCAATGATTTCTGAAGGAAGAAGCCAGTTCAGAAGATTAATAATATGCTACTTATTAAAATGTAGGGTCAGCACTTTAAAACTTACCACAGGGTAATAATTCTTTGTCAGCTGAGTGCTTTCAAGTCCTTTTAATGCTTTGGGAGAGAGTGGTTTATCTGTACAAAAAAATACATCAATAAATTACAGTGCACAGCTCTCATTATTCCAGCAGGAAAAGTCACGGCTGCGTCATGTCCCGCAAACATAACTTCACTTCTGTAAACACAGAACTTCAATTGCAGGGTTTGTCTGCCTGCTTCAGCAAAACCAGGAGCAAAGCGACAGCGCGCATGATGCTGAAGGTAGCCGAGCAAGTCGCGCCAGAAGCTGCGCACAGCTTCTGCTAACTAACTTCCAGGTTTGCTCCGAAATCCCTGGCAGCAGCCCAGCGTCTGGCACTGTTTGGAGCTACGGCGTGGCTTCACCCGACCCACAAAATTTGGGTTTTAAAACCGTGTGTCTATCAGAAATGCTGGATACAGCGTTTAGTTTCAGGTGATTCACCAGGCACTTGAAGCCAGCACCAATCCATACGCTGAACCCTGATCCCCGCAATCATTCGCCATGCAAAACCCTGCTCTGAACGAAGGTAGATTTGAATAAAAACCTCACACAAACCTGAAAGTCAATTCTCACCTTCTCCATTTGCTAAATCCCTATGTATGCCCCCAGCGTGGTACCCACATGCACAAGTCCCTCTCCATTCTTCCTTCCCTAGAGAAGCCCATTCCCTGTCAGTAGCAGGGCTTTGCCAGCTCTCCCAGTACCTCAGCGGCCCCGTTACCCCTCCGGACTGGGAGAGGTCGGCAGCGCGAGGCACGCTGCACATCTTGTTCCAAAACGCCTCTGTGCCGTGCGGAGCAGCCCGGCTCTCCTTTCTCCCTGCAGTCACTCATGAAGGCAATTACTTCCACACCGATAGCAGAGGAGAAGCTTGAAATTGATAAATTTAGCCCCTGGAAACCACAGCTTGACGTATTGTCTAATTATTGCCCTTGTAGAGTTTCCTGTCACTTCCAGACAGGAGCTCTGTGCCTCATTTAAAGGCCTGGAGGAGCTGTGCCACACAGCTAGTTATTTCCACCCAAAGGGCATGCCTAGGACACAGCGGAGGTACAGACATTGCTGAAAAACAAGTCACTCCACTGAGAGTGACAAGTCTCGCACTTGGGAGGCGAGGAAAGCTGCTCCCGCTGGCTGGCAGCGAGGGCTCCCCTCGGGCTGCAACCCCCAGGCCGCGGTCCTGGGGCAGGAGAGTTAGCTGATGGTCCCTACATCCATCACTCGTCCTCAGCAAGCAGAGACCAGGGAAATGAACCCTCCTCCCATATGAAACGGATGCTGGAGGGATGATCTGGAGGGAAAAGCTCTGCAGATAAAAGACTCCTACATGAGGATCAATGGGGGACGTCCTTCGCTTCAATGAGGTGCCATTATTTCACGTAGCTCCCATCTGATTTTCCCCACAGGACTGAAGCTTGCTCTCCTTTTTTTTAAAACATTTCTCTCCTCCACTCACTGACTTAATTAGTGATTCCTGGGTTGTGCTAGACAAGCCTTCAATCTCTGCTGCAACGTCCTGCTCCAGCTCAGACATCATTTCCCAGAGGGAAACAGTGGGAGATGAGATATCCTAACAATGATTTTTTCATTTAGAATTAAATAAAAACTGGCCTAATTCTGAGCACTCGCTCATTAATTGTATTCTTCCCTCCTCTGCTTTTTTCTTGCCAGTGTGGGAGCAAGGACGTCTAACAGGGGTTGTACATACTGCAACCACTTTGCAGACCACCCCTGATATCTCACAGTGTTTGAGGCCAGGTCTGATCCCAAGCCATAAAGCCTGCAGTGAGAACACAACAGGTCTCTGTCTAGGGTAAGCTCTCAAGGCACATTAAGGAATTAAAGTTGGATTTTGTAAAAAAAAAAAAAAAAAACAAATTTACTGTCACACAATGGCCTCGGAAGCACAAGAGGATGAGCTGCTTAAATGGATACGTAACGCTACAGGGCAGCTAGCCAGGGGCATGCTTCATGTCATCATCACCCTGCATCTGGTTAAAATCACATCCCATAAAATGTTAAGGACACTCAAGACGAAGCTCAGTAAAGGCAGATATCATCAGATGGGTTGTCCCCTCCCTCTTCCTTTCTCATGATCGCAGCAGAAGATGCGTCTGGAGGAAAATACACTGCGCAAAACCAGCCATCACTATGGCCGAAACCAGGGGACAGTTCCCTGTGGCCATATAGTTTTTGTTGGTTCCCTCACTGTGACCATGAGCATCTGTTCCACCACCGCCAGAAATGGCAGGATCAAACGCAAATACCTCGCCTGACCGAGGTCTCTAACAAAGAGCTAGTTCTGTGCTCAGACACTGGAATGACCTGGCAGCTCCCTAGGACAACTGGGACCCACGCCGCCATCTCCAGCCTCGTCCTCTGGTGACACCCCCGCTCCCGTGCCCCTGGGGCTCGGGGGAGCAATAGGAAGGCACGATGTGCTGGGGGAGAGGGTGAAGCAGCTCTCAAAGAACTCATGCTAAAGACCAGGCTTTACCCTTCTGGCCTCGTTCATCCTTCCATAACTGCTGCTTTAAGGACACAAACGGTCCTTAATGAACAGCAGCAATTTCCCAAAGGCACAAGGACCCACACCGCATTATACTGCTGTCATTCAATCAGTCCGTGAAAGCAATTCGCTTACCGGTGGATTTGATTTCTCTGACGTAGTTGCTTGGGAACCAGCCTGTTTTTCCATTCAAGGTTCCTTCCCACCAGCCCCCTTCTTCAACCCGGGTGACATAAATAATGTCTCCTTTGTTAACGGAGAGTTCATCCTCATTGGTCTGCTTAAAATTGAACCTGGCCTTTACCACCAGCTGATGACTGCCATTCTCGGTCATCTCCTAAGGAAAAAAACATGGAAAAACATCAGTAAACAGTCCAAAAAAGCAAAAGCCACTAAGACAAGCTATTGTTCTTTGTTGTGACAGCTGTTTTTTCAGTACTGCTCTTTATAACAGCAATCATGTTTTGCTTTTGTCTTGCACTCCTAACAGAGGACCACAAGGTTCCTCCCAAGCATTCATTTAGTTTCACAACACAACAGAGAGCAGATAAGAATCGCTCTTCCCATGTCACAGAGGTTTGCAGAAGACACAAGACTCTCTCTAGCCCAGGCAGCAAAGCCGTGATGGAGATCAGGGGACAACAAGCCCCTCTGGCATGCTCCACCCAGAGGTACCACTCACACCCCTCTAAAAACAAACACCCCACAGCCACCAAACCCTTGATGAGATGTTAAATGAAGGATACCACAGGCTTGGACTGCCTCCTGGACACCTTCTCTGACTGTGAAGCGTTGCTGTTGGAGTCAGCGTGGGGACCTCCAGCCGCAGAGCTAAGAGACGACAGATGTGAACATGGCCCTTTCGACGGCTGCTCTGGTGAAGCAAAAACAACATCTGAGCTTTACCCAACTGCCCACCATACCCCTGCACCACAGCAAAGCAAAGAATAAAGCCTGTAAAGAAATCAGGAACAAGGCACAACAGTTGAAGGAGCATCTATTGGAACAGAGCAGCACGTGCACTGAGTCTCCAGCGTGGGTACTACTCCTAGTCGAACGTGAGATTGGTTTTGCTGGTCTGGGTGAACCCTTGCTGGTCTGGGTTAACCCTTCCATGATGGTAGAAGTTGAATTGTATCCTGAGGCACTCCTAGGTCATGCCAGCTCTGCAGCCACGCATCTGATCACGGCATTTTTTTTTAAATCCCCCTTAAAAATGTTGAAAAATAGAATAATACTCAGCCGAATGCTGCCCAGTTGGGAGTGTTTCTGGGATCCAAGTAAGCACTTTGTAGGTGTTTCAAAGTTTAGCTTGCAAGTGTGTCCTCTTAGGTCACCAACACAGCTGCAGCGTGGGCTTCGCTGCCGAGGGGAGAAGAATGCTGAACAGCTGGTCAACACAATCGCTCCTCTAATCAGATGAGTCCTGCTGGGTTCATTACACAGCTGGAAGAGGCTGGACATAATTTTGATTACCGTTCGTGGACGGCTGCCGTTAGCCACGTGAGCGAGGGATTCACAGCCCGCTCAGGAAGGACAGGAGTGTCACCCCCAGGAGAAGCACAGCCCACAGAAAGGCTCAGACCAGCCCGGCAGCTCTTGGAGTTGCCTCCTTCACATGCTCGAAGCGCCTCGCTTTGCAGACTAGTCTCTGGGCTTCCTCCTGACACCACGTGCCTGGTGCTGGAAATAATGCTGTTACTCTGCCACATACCTATTTTTCACGATCAGGGATTTGTTTCTATATTGATGCCAAAAATTTGCTAGAGGGCAAAAAGTTTCCTGGTCACACCTGCCCTGTGCTGAGACTGCGTCAGTGGCCTTGTCACCAAGACCAGTCCCAGCTCCTGCAGGACCTGGCAGCGTTCAGCCCCAGAATACTGCTTGGATGCTGCAGAGCGGCAAAAACGTGGGATTCAAGACACCCAGTAATTTCCAGTACTTCTCTGCTACAGTACCTCATACCACACTGTGGGACAACCCTCAGATCACCTCCTTTCTGCCTGCCATGGTGCTCAAATGAAGTAACGGCAGATATTATCATTTCAGTAAATCGTGAAGTACTTTTGAGATTTGCCTTGTAGCTTCTTTTTAGATTTGAGAACCCTTCTGTATCCCAGAGCCGTTCTTTTCCACCTGCGATGCAGACCTAGCATGCCCATGGACCTCAAAAGGAGGACAGAGAAGAGCAGCCCGCGGCCTGCAGATGCCCCTTTGCTGGGTGTGCAGGGCCCCTGGGTAACGTCTGGAGTTGTTCTCTGAAGACGCTGCGAGAGGAGAGGGCGGCCAAGCCACGAAGCCTGCGCAGGAACCAGAAAACACAAACTCTAAGGCTGCTGTGTCCCCGTTCTCCTCCAGTCTGCATGTCAACATGGAAAAATCATTCCAAAGGGGAAGTTTGGTGGGAGTTACAGGAACTCAGCTGGGTTTTTATTCTCCCCAGAGGATTTTTGTTTCAATAGAAAAACACCTCATCCTCAGATTGGACCTGGAGCAACACAAACTGTGAGCTCTTGAGGAATGGACTTGCTTTGTCTTTCTCCAAGGCCTTGCACAATGGGAACCAGGTCCGTGACTATGACTTCCAGGCGCCGCTGCCTCACAAACCCCATCGCACCGCTTCCTCGGTCCTTGCTCCAGCGATGGACAGCATCCACATGAGAACTCTGCGCTGTCTGTGAGCCAGTTTTCTCTCTGGCCCTGCTCGTCACCCAACGGCCCGATGACCGCACGGTGAATTCCCAGCTCCCTGGGCTGCAGCAACAGCAAACCCCCTCCGCATGGAAAACCCACTTTGCAAACACAGAGACGGTGTTTTTTTTAATCTGAAACATCCTGATATTTGAGCAGGAGCGGTTTCGGCTGCTCCCGACAACTCACAGGCCAGGAGGGGTGGCCAGCTGCCAGCGTGAGATGTTCTTCCTCTGATTCCTTCTAAAAAGGGAGGGCGTAAACCACGAGTCCAGACTTCTCCGCTTATTCAAGCCATCAGCAACAATCCCACGGAAATGACTCGGTTACTGTAGATTTTATGCTTCTCCCTGCCCCTCCCAATCTTCCAAAGATTTTATAAATATCTGCAGCAACCTAGAAACAAATGTAAAACTGACTTTGACAGTTTGGCAGGGAAGCGTATCATTTATATTGCATCATGACAGCGTCCTATTTTATGCCTGGTCCAGCATGGAACACTGCTGCCATATGTTGCTTAAACTACGGTTAAAATAGCTGGGTTTTCTGCTCACATTCCTACACTATTTTTGGCAGATGAGGCTCGCCTGATCCAGCACAGCTGGTTTTTCTCCCCTGCCCTCTCTTTCAGATAAAAGCATCAAGCTCTGTACTGCTCTTATGTGACGGACAGCTGCTGAACTCTGAGTTTATCTGCTACAAACGATGCCTCTCGTTATTCGCATAACAAGATCCACGAAGACACAAGGATTTGGAGTTCAAATGGATGCTCAGAAACACCTTCTCACAGCATTTCCTTCACTGTCAACTGCTTCACTCTGCCTCCAACAAGGGCGTCAGGATGCAGTGGCTCTGTGAGTGTCGGGATGCGCAGGCATGCCGGAGCCATGGCTGTACCAGGAACTGCAGTATCCAGCACAGGCTTGTCCTGGTGCTCTGTTCAGCCCTTGGCCTCCGGCGAGACGGACAAACCAGGCCATCTGCAGTGGTGCTTTGTAGGACACTGGCTCTTGCTTCTCAGGAACTTGGCCAAGCCACCAAAAAGCAAACGTTTTAGACATGTATTTATTTTACCCTGTACTTTTCCCAAGGGTGCTCTCTGCCTGAGCAGCTAATTATATCGCAGGCATTGCGCTTTTTAACATTTAAACAGAGAAAGCATATGTTCAAACAGATGTTTGCCATGAAACCAAGAGGATCCCCGCTTCCCTATCGCCCTGTCGGTAACGTGTGATAGAAACTATTCCCCAGGAAAGCCACATCCCGAGCCTCGCACGGTGACTGCACGGGGGAGCTGGGACCCGGGTGGCTGCAAGAAGCGAGCTGGGGCTGTAAGTAACGGGACTGCTGCGACAAGGGACTGCAGCCTCACTGCCCCACGGGCACAGAGCCCACTGCACCCCTCCAGTCCAGCAACAGGCAAGCACAGAGGCAGGCTCTTCTTCTTTTTGCTTTCTGAATAATGATGCTAACATCACTCATAATGACAGCGTTTGCAAGGGCTGCTCCCTCTCTAGGTAACCCGTATTTTATAACCCCCACCACACTGAACTGCAAGAGCTTTCTACTTGGGGTCACCGGGTGCCATCATTTCATGGAGAGGCTGTAAGGGGATGTGCTGAGCCTGAATTCATCGCTGACTTGTTGGGAGCGAACTGGCAGCACGGCGGAGTGCTGGCTGCAGAACGGCACTCGAAGAACCTGTATTTCTTCAGAGCAGCATTATACACACACACACATCCCTGTGTGTACACATGTACATATATTATTAGTAGCATGCATTATATATGTCATTATACATTATATATTATTATCATATATATATGGTGCTGTTTATATAACTTATACAGTGGTTTATATAATGTATAAATATAGTATGTATTTTTTATGATCTTATAAACCCTTGCCTCAGAACAGAACAGAGGAAGAAGGGAGGCTAGGGTGCAGTCCCAGCAACGAGGTTGTTTCACTGAACACCTGAGCAGCTTCTGTACCAGCAGAAGAGAACCCAAAGGCAAAAAACTCAGTTGAAGGAGTAGTGAAACAACTGAGAATATCACCACCAAGCAAATCCAGGCAAAACACATTAAGTCAACAGAAAAACCTTCCCATGAAAGGAAAATAACTGGTTTGGGGTTTGAATTTTTCTCCTTTTAATCACCTAAAATGTAATCTGCAACAGGGAAATCAAACTCTCCTTCTGGTGCTGGACTTCGGCGGATGTGCAGGAGACTCTGTGCACATCTGCTTGCATGACAGGGGGCCATAAACGCTTTCCACCCTGCCAACTCCTTCCAGCTCAGCGCAGACCTGCTCCTGAGACCCTCAGCAAAGAGACCCTGGCCCTCTCACCCCTCTCCAGAGTATCACGCCATCATCATCCTCCCCGATGAACTCCCTTCACAGCCTACGGGACTGAGTACCCGTTCAAAGCAACCTGTAGGGAACAGCTACATGTCTGAGGTGGAAACAAGAAGAGCTGATTCGCTTTGCTTCCACAGCCCACTCCTGCACCCAGGGAGGCAGGACAAGCCATCAGCTTGATTCTCAAATCCGGCAGCCTACTCCACAGACCCAGGGAGAGGAGAGAGAGAAACATCAATACAATCGACTGAGCATCTGGCAACGATGTCTGTTTTGACATTCAGTAAAGATATTACGCAGATGGATCTGTTTTTCTCTTCGGCTTTAAAACGCACTATTTCAAACCTGATATTTGCATCGTGGGAGGTGCACGCTCATTTACACCAGGGTTTACTTATGATGACCTACTTCAAGGTCCCTTAATACTGTCAAAACCCAGCAGAGGTCCCTTAGTGTAAAGTGATAATCAAGCTCTGCAAAGTGCACGCAGCAACTATGAAATGCCACATCTAAACCCGGAGTTGGGAGAAGCATGAAATGTCGATTCCACCGTCCAGCATCAGTGCTGGCAGCACAATCTGCCAAGCCTCCAGAAATTATCATAAACTAGGAATTATTAAAAAAAAACCCAAACAGCCGAGCATACATACGAGACAGAATTTCATAAGACAACAGAAAAAAAACCCTTTTTTCTTACCTTCAGTAGCTTTATTTACAGCTGTTAATGTGCTCAGGACCTTGGAGAACTGTTCTCCGGTGTACAAATCATGTGGATCAAACACCTGCAAAAGAGGTACTTGGTCAGTTGAGCCGAAACATCTCACTCCGGCCATCTGAGCAGCCCACGCAGAGGGTGACAGTGAGGATTAAGTAGCCTGTATGTCTCTGCAGGGAAAGGGTGTTTATTCAGGGCTGACAAGTCCCATTTCCTTTATAGCGAGTGAATTCCGGGGACACCGGTGGCAGGCGGCATGGGAAGGGCAGGGGGACCCGGCGGCATTTGGAGCGTAACGCTGAAGACAGGGAAGGAAGAAATTGGTGCTGTCTGCAGAGAAGGGATTCCTCAGAAAATCACAGAGAAGGTTATGGCTTGCCTCTAGGGAAGGAGAGAATTTTGCTGCTGTTTCTGTTATCGAAAGCTGAAGAGATTGAGGCTGTGCATACATACGTGTATATACACACGCCTGTCTTCCACAGCAGAAGAAACAAACACACAGAATTGTCTGCTATTGCAATATGGCATAACTAATACATTCACTTTTCTTTTTTTTTACAGGAAGCCCAAACCAGTTATTTTATGTGGAAAAACTCCACTGTAAAGAATTTTGTGTTGCTAAGCCTCAACAGCAAAACAGATGCACATAATTAGCAAGGGCTTATTTTCTGTGACTGCTAACCTGGACCTCGCACACCCAGCCTGTCAGAAATCACCACCAGCACAACCAGGGGCAGTTTGAGTTTCAAAAACACTGCAATTCCCTCTAACACCTGAGAAATGCCCTGAAGTTCATACAGACTGTATGAATGCTACCATTAATGAAGATAAGCGATACAAAAAGTCCCTGTCATTGGTACCACCAAGGCACCATCTGCTAACACCCAAACACACGTTGTCTTGCAGATGGAGACCACAGATCCACAAATCCAATGAACAGGAAAGATGATTTTAAAGGTCTGGCAGACACCATCTACTTACAAACACTTCCGATGGACGAGTGTATCCTGCTAAATAAGCGCACGAGCCTTAATTACCTTTAGGGTAGTACTGCCCTTTAAAATGGCCCTTGTTTTCCACATACAGCTCCTTGAGTACGCCTGGCATACTGTAAATAGGAAGAGGACTGGCCTCTTCTGCAGCCCTGGATGCTTGCGGCATCTCTTCCTCTCGACAGACACATCAGTGCAGTAACAAAGTCCAACATGGGCAGTACAAAGGCCGCTCTTTGCTGAGCAGCAATTTTAAAAATGGACTCAGCCACTCAATACTGGGAGAAAGGCTTTACCCTAAGGAAATTTAATCCACGCTCAGATGGGAACAGCCTTCTGTCGTTACAAATATTAAATCAGTAGCTCTGCAGCTCCGATCGCACCTACCGCTCTGCACATTTCAGGGACCTCCCCACCTACCTTGGGCTGTTTCCCAGCTGATCTACTGCCCACACTCGCTTGGGTTTGCTCCGCTGGACCACGCAGCCCTCCTCCCCTCTGCCAACTGGTGCGTGAACTAATTTTCCTGCCTCGCAATTGCAGGCAGTGCTATCTGAGCATCGCCTCCAGCCCTAAGCAGTGACATTAGTGTCTCCGTGGAAAGGGAGACGGTAACGGAGAGCCCGGGTGTGCGCTGACCCTGTTGGCAGCCACTGGAGGATGCAACGTTGCCTTCACCCTCCTGCCAAGCAGAAGAGGAAAGTAAACCGAGGCTGGGATGCTTGCGTGCATCTCCCTGGTGTGTCATTTTCTCAGTCATATCCTTTTTCTTCCACTTCAGTAAGTCCAGAAAAACAAGTCCTGCCTTGAATGAACGGCTTTTTTTTTTTTTTAAAGGACCAAGGTAGTAGAACACATCCCTGATCCTTCAAGGCACAGAATAATGCTGTAAGCTCAGAGTCATCACACCGGCAAAGTCCAGAGGAAAATGGTGGCAGGAGGGATATGCAAAAAAAACCTGGCACAAAAGCAAGCAGTAACTTTTAGGACTTTGCTTCGTGAAGAAATTGTCTGGAATAGCTACTGTGGAACAATGACTACGTGGAAAACTCTTCTGGATCAGCTACTGTAATGTCAATGTAGGCTGCAGCTTGTGCCAGAATAAATTCATCATACAGAAAAGTCCTCATTTATGAGCTAAAAATTACTTTTCCCAGCACCATCCATCCATAATTCTATTCCTAACTAAAAGACTAAGCTGCTAGGCTGGAATAAAAATAGAGGGGGGAAAAGGCTTTTTTACTCTTAGCTCAGGGAAGATGTGGAGGTGGAGGTGAATAAAACCCCACTGAAACCTCTGGCTGTCATCTGAGGATCTCCATTACAATTCTCTTCCGACTTCCAGAATCCCAGAGCGGGTTCCCCTTGGCGAAACACTCCGGCTGCTCCCGGGGGCAGAGGGAGGTCTCTCCACCGGGAGGGAGAAGCCGCCCCGCCATCCCCATCCCTCCTCCGAAGGGCAGCGGGGGGGGAGAGAAGGGGGGGAGGCGCGGGGCTGGCAGGGCAGTGACCAGAGGAGCACCCAGCTTTTCGGGAAGGGCGAAACATCAAAGCCAGGTGCATCTAGCAAGTTAGTAGCACCCAAAATCCCAGTAGCTGCAGAAAAGTTAGGGGAAGCCGGGCTGTGTCTCCAGCCCCAGGCGTTCATCCGCAGAAAGTATTTCCAGTTGGACCAAACCCCGTCGAACCTCAAGCTGGGTGCA